>NW_005187576.1:451084-463381 GCF_000239375.1 Pundamilia nyererei | reverse complement strand
CCCCCCCCCCGGAAGTACTCACACTCTCACTCTATGCTGCTTTTGTATTACTCACAAGTAGATGGCTGCTTTAAAATATTTATTATATAGTATATCTCCACGGACGACACTTGGCGTTGATATTGTTTCTAAGTGCTGTGATAAAAGCATATAGAAGATATTCCCTGTTTTGTTTGTCTTTTCATCCGACCTTGGTCTGGTTTTGAAGGTAGTTCTTAGTTGTGGTACCTGACACTTCGCTGATTCTGCTCACGTCACGGATCCTGTGGACTTGTCAGTCAAGGAGGAAGGAAATTGACCGGAATTCAAATCGCATGCAGGAGGACAAACGTGGAAAGTGTCCCGCTAGCGCACATTCTCAGCTTCTCAGTAGATACCAGTGATCGGAGATTTTGAATGCTAAAAAAATTAGTTAGTTAAAAAAAAAAAATCTATATAAATAACTAATTGCACTGTTGTAGCTTGAATACTAAAACAAACTGTTAAATATTTCATGTTCGGATAGACGAGTGTGCAGACATTATCCATTAAGCAGTCAAGTGAGGTTAGAGGTCACCACAGTAATTTATATTATCCTGAGAGGAAAACAGTCAGTGTCTGAGTGCTCGGTGTGTTCATCTCAGTTTGTTATTAAACCTCCCAAAACACTGTACATTTACAAAAACCTGATATTTGAGAATTTAATAAGGAACTGATTTTTTTCTGCCCTTTGTAGAGTGATAAATGGAAAGCAATGCTGTGACCAAAGACTGAGTTGCAACTTAATATAATTTTCATTGTTTTTTTTACTGAAGTATTAGTCATTTAGTCTAAATTGTCATGAAATCTATAAAGCTTTGTCAACACATCAAAATCCCAAGTTCAATGATGAAAAAGCAGAACATTTCCTTGCTGCACTCACAGATCTGTGCCATCTCCCTCGTTTGCAGGCCTTCAGCGAGACTGCCAGAGCTGTAAGATGTCGATGGTGTTGTTTGCCTCTGTGGTCCGAGTCGGGGACGGCCTGCCTCTCTCAGCATCCACTGATTATGAGCAGGACAAAGAGCTTCAGGAAACAAAGAGGCTCCTCAAAGGTCTCTCCAAGAAACTCGGCCAGTTTCCTGACCGCTGCACACTTAGGACTGGACCATACAACATCAAGTAGGTCTTTACTCTTAGCAAAATATCCAGTGATTCTGCTCTGTTAAATGTTAAATAACTTTTGGTATTAACACGTTTCAAATGGGCCGTTTTGGTGTAAAAAAAGGTCTGTTTGGCTTGAGTAAAGATAATATTAGTTTAAAGGAATAGGGTTAGTTTTTCCTTTGATTTTGACTAAAACCTCTTTTGGACAAGGGCCGAATTATTCGCGCATTTTTAAGCATCTGCATTCACTCAGTGTATCTTCAATTCCCGGTATAAAACCAAAATCTAGACAATGCATTTTTAATGACCCATGGGTGGTGAAATAGCCTGCTGTTGACAGTTTTACTGCTTTCTTTCTGACCCCTCTAACACACATGTGGTTAAAGAAAATACAGAAAAAGCGTTTAAATTTGAGCGATTTGACAGCTCGGGCTTCATTTGAGGTGTCAGACGGTTCCTGAAAGCTCTGCTTGTGCTTAGGGAATGGCTTTGAAACTCTCAAGCATTGTTTGTTAAAAGCTAATTAGTCTTATTACGACAGAGGACATGACCTTAGAGAACCTCACCGCCAACCATCAATGGGCCGGCTATACCTTTCAACAACCACAGAGTCTCCTTTTGATACGTCTCTCTAATCAGCGAGAGCTCGAAGCTTCTGAGGAGTGCGGACGTCTAAAGGCTGCTGAAGTTCAAAATGAAAGAGGCGGCGTTTAAAGTCACCGGTTAATCTGTCCTGTGATATTCCCGGTTCTTCAGTGGCCCTTGTCATGTCTGTAATATTTGTGTGTTGTGAAAGCTAGATGAAATTCCTTTTTCAGCAGATTTAATCCAGGAGGTTTTAGAACATTGGCTCGCTTGCTTAATGCCCCAAGTTTTACACAGTGATTTAGAGAATGCACATCACTGGAAGCAATTTAGGGACTAGTTTACTTCTGTAATATTTGAACATACTCGCACTGTAAGTCACAGTTATGAATCATCAGTTATATCGTGGGATTTAATCCAGTTTTATTTTAGCTGTTACCCACAGTGGAGTTATGATTTATTTTCTAATATTCGGTGAGGTTTTATAGGCACAGTCAGGCAGCTCCGAGACAGATATTGGTAAACGTACGGTATTTGTCCAGGGGTTTATTGTAAAGCACATTGCAACAGGTTCAATTCAGTGTTTATTATATATGCACCAGCAGCTTGTGAAACTAAAGGGCACAATAAAAATGAATCCATCAATTCAAATTGTGGGTAAGGGGCCCGCCTCCATCCCACCCTTAAACGTGAGTCATTTGCTTCAATTTCTGATGCGTATGTATGTGGCTACTCAGATCAGATTGACTCTCATTCCTCAGATATCGTCAACACCGCGAGTTTTTCTTTCCATGATAATCATCATATTAGTCTCAACTCTTTATTGACATTCAGGTTTCATATCCATTCAGATGCGCTCCGAGCTATTCTGGTAATGTGAACGTCTTTGTGTTTGGGGAATTTAATTTGCACTTAGTGTATCAATTAACACTGCAAGGCCAGCACATAGTTGTTTCTGCAGAGGTGGATTTGGATGCGAGCCATTGTGTTAAATTAACTGTGAAAGTGTGGCGTTGAAGCAGAGATGCGCTTAAATTGTGTTTGCTCTGTGTTTAGAGCTGCAACCTGCAGAAGTCAGAAATGCCTTTGTGTCCCTGGATATAGCTTTGTGTCCTAATTACAGATTCCCAGGGTTTCTGTCGAGAGGAAGAGTGGCGCGCTGCATTAGAGCAATAATATTTGTGTTTGTGTGTTTCAGTTTTATGAGCTCGCTGGGCGTTGGATACCTGATGGTATGCACTGCAAGTTATCCCAATGTTTTGGCCTTCTGCTTCCTGGATGAGCTACAGAAGGAGTTTATTGTCACCTATGACACCAAGCGGATCGAGAGTGCCATGCGGCCCTACTCCTTCATCGAATTTGGTGAGTCCGTGGAACTGTGTGTTTCAGCCGAAACGACCATGTGGGAAATATGATGTCAGCTTTTCAAATTAAAACGGGTGCCATGTCTGATGGTACCTATCAGATGTAAAATTGGCCTCATTCTTTACAATATTCAGTTTTTAAAGTTTCTCCTGGGTAGTGCACAAATTTTACAATACGGGGTCACAGTCAGTAACTTTCAGATACAAAAAAGAGAGTTTGATGGCCTGGGACTAGTCAAAAAGTATTTTATGCTAGTTGATTGGATAGTTAACCTACCAAACCTACTTATGACTTCACCTGCGAAACAAAAGCACTACATCAGTCATCGTTACCTAAAAGGTTTTTTCCTTGCCGTCGTTTTAAAGAGGCTTTTGAGGACGGGCCTCCCATATTACTCCCAATTACAACAACGAAAACCAATCTCACCAAAATGAAATGAGCTCGAGCTGTTATTGGTGTCAACCATCAAACAAAATTTGAAAATGATCATTTAAAAAACTTGGATGCGAGACAACTAACAAATAGACAAACAAACAAAACTGATTACATAGTCCCTCCCCCCCACCGCGGGGAGAACAAACTTAATCAGCTCTTTGTTGTGCTGACTGTTATCCCTCAGACACCTTCATCCAGAAGACCAAACAGCGCTACAATAACCCTCGTTCCCTGTCCACCAAGATCAACCTGGCTGACATGCAGACAGAGATCAAGCTGCGACCGCCCTACCAGCTCTCCCCTGAGGACCTGCGGGCTATCAATGGATTCTCAGTGCACGCACCTTCAAAGTACAAGGGCATCGGTAGGACATAAGCTGCACACGTATGCGTGCAAAGTATGAGAGAGGCTTGTAATGAATTTATATACGTACAGCATTTAAAGATGCATTTATTCATGTGCATAAATATATATACAGGGTGTGCATGCACATTCAATTTAGATATTTAATCTTATTATTTGTATTAATTTTTTATTCTTAACATTGATGGTATTGACCACAAGACTGTGACATGATGTACATAGTTGCTTTTCCCTCAAAATGTTCCTGGAGAAGGAAAACAGGAAGTGCTACATGGCTTTAAAGACTTTCAAAGCAGACTCTGATGAAGACTTCAAGTTGATATGCTTTGCTCTGTTTTGCTTGCTCATTTCAACCTAAACAAAATGCCTCAGGAAGCATCTGTTTTTTATCCTTTATCGAGGTTTTTTGGACAAATCAGAAACATTACCCCAGAGTTCAGAGCTTTCAGCAAGTTTTACACCCCTGCCATGGACGCACGTTTTTCTGTGATAAACACATTTCCCTGGACCCAGGGCCTCTCCACAGGATCCTAGTCCCTTTTGCTTTTTGAGCTGTTTGTTCACGCCTCTTTTGCTTTTATTAAAATGTATTAATATGCAGTTCAGAACCAAAATGATTCCTCATCGCCGTATTTTCCTGTATCTTCAGTGGATTAACAAAGACATTTCTTAATTACAAAGTCTCATTTAAGCCCTAAATATTGAAATATTTATTGAAAGAAAAAAACAAAACATCCGCAGCAGAAGTCATTCAGCTGCTTAAATTTGAAATGGTTACTTTCTGGTGGATTATAAAGGGCAGAGAGAGACTGTGTGATGAGATACTCATTTTCAAAATGAATCCATTCCGCTGTTGCTTCGTCGTAGCTCAGACCCCGTGCTCTTTACATCGTCCACAAAAACAACCCCTTTTCCCCACTGTCACACCTCAGTTGCCCCAAGCTAAGCGATGCCACCTCGGGTCACTTGGAGCTGTTGTGTTTCCCCCTGACATCCGAGAGAGCAGCTCTCCACGCTCTGCTCACTCTCCGCGGACCTTCCCAGTGTCTTGTTTTTCTGAGAACATAAATCATTTTATCCTGAGGGATGAAGTATGCTAATCTGATAATAGTGACACATTAATTCTTTTACTCTGCAAGAATGTTTTGAAAGTGAGATTTGAGAACAGCACATTCTTGGCTTATCTTTGCCATTCAGGGATTTATTCCCTTTGTCCTGCACATAATAGCTTTTATATGTATATATATATATAAATGAAATTTTGTCAAATCTAGTTGCTTTGTTGTTCTTCGGAAAGCAGATTTATCCGAGACCTGCGTCCTTGTTCTCTTGCAGCTCCCACGCAGATGCTGGAGCCGGTGACTCTCCCGGGAATCGTATCCTGTGTGCTGAGCATCCTCTGTGGGGGGCTGAACCTGCTGCGAGGGGTCCACGCTATAGAGAGCATACTGCAGGTGAGGGCATTCTAGAAACGACTCTCAGATTCAGTTTCTCTTAAAGGGAAATGAATGCTCAATGCAAGGCTGGTTCTAGTTTGATACTTTTAGCTGTCAGTTTTATTTGTAGCAAGAAACTTAGAGGACGAATGAATTCCCGAGGGCTGGGAATGTAGGTCCGTCACAGAAAAGCAATCAGGTAGTCAGGAAACGCAGACTTTAAAGGTGGTGGGATTTATTCTAAAGAGAAAATGATGGCAAAGACTTCACTGTAAACATTCATCCCGGTTTACTAATTATCTGCCTGCCTCAACTTTGACGTCATGAGCCACTAATATCTCCTGACTAACATAAACTTATGACTGATTATGGTCTGTCTGGGCTCACGTCACTACCACATGCCTGCCATTGTGTCCCTTGATAGAGCACCTGTCACATCACACTCTATGAACTAGATTAGATCACAGTACATGAAATGCATGAATAAAGATACCTCGACATGTTCTTGTCATATTGGTTTCTTTTTTTTGTCCCTACATAAATGATTAGCGCTTCAAAAAACAACAAAAAAACCCAAGCATTTTCTCTGTGTCTGCAGAATGATGATGAAGACTTTAATTACGTGATTGCCTTCTTCCTCGGCACAGCGGCCTGTCTGTATCAGGTAAGTGATAGTCTGCGGTAAGGGGAGCCCATCACTGGCTGACTAACAGCCCTGCACTTTATAGCTCAGCAGCTTGTCAGCTACACATTAGCAAAAGCTCAGTGCCTTTCGGTCCAGTACCTTCTCTAAAAGATTTTGCTCAGCTTTTTTTGTGCAGCTCCTGATACTAAATGGATCACCGCAGACTGGTAGACACAGTGATGGGCACAGAGACATCAAATGGGATTTCTTATGAAAAACATCCCCGCCGGTCATGTGGTCTGCGCATCGTTCACGCTCTCTGTCTTTCTCCTTTCAGTGCTACCTGTTTGCCTACTTCTCAGTCTGGAGGAACAGCAAGTCCTTCCTGGCCTTTGCACTCATCTGTCTTTCCAACATGTATTTGTACGAATTGAGGAACATCTGGCAGATCCTCTTTCACGTGGCGGTGGGCGCCTTCATGACCCTGCAGATCAGACTGAGGCAACCGCTCGGCAAAGCACCGGACTACAATGTCTGACAAAAAAAGATCTGAAACTCAAAGGATAAATGGACCTGTAGTCTGAAAATACTGGAAACAAAATAGAGACAAACAACAAAAAACCAAGCATCTCGATTCAGTGAGAAAAGCCAAAAGCGATCTCGCAGCAGCGCGGTAGCCCTGTTCAATAAACCCCAGCAGCTGTGAACAGATCTCAGTTTGGACTCTGCTGCAGCTTGAATCATTTATGGGCCTTCCTGGGAAGCCACTGCCCGATAACAATTTTCGACTTCCTTTCAGTGCATCCATCCCACCTGCAGGACGGATGCAGTTTTGCTCCCTCTGCAAGCACCAAGTATTGAAAGCGACGCCACTCGCTGCCAAATGCACCGGCTAAACAATCACATGAACTTCAGTTACTTGTTCAGTTATTTTTCATCTTCTATGTAAACCCACTGGTTCTCCATCAGGTGCACGACTGGTTTCAGTCATGGTTTAAACCTATGCAACGCTGCCTTCTGCACGTGTGTGTCCTCGTATCTTATTTCGTAAGTGTTTGTCACCGTTTAGACCATTCTGCGTATTTATTTACCGACTGATTTCTCTGACGAAGAATTCTCCAGATTTTATGAATTTTGCTTGGTGATCGCTCCACTTTTATGTACACTTGTGTCTTTTTTTAGTCGCAAAGTAGCTCCTGTTTCAGCCGACGCAAACAGGCTGTTTGCATTCGTACCCTACTTCCTCGCCTACACAGCCTCAAGCATATGCCAGTGTCAAGTGACTGTGTTAATAAACAGGTCTGTGTTGGCAGCGGTATAGATGCATAGCTGCGTTGTCAAAGCCAGAGGCGGCCTGTATCATCTGAACAGCCTCTGGCCTGTTTTTTTTATTTTCCCCTCCCACCGAGCCCCTCAGTTCAGACTTGGCTGCCATTTCTAAAAACAAAAACAAGAAGGAAAAAAAGCAAAAACTCATCTTTCACATTTAGGATATTGGCAGTGTTCACATTTAACACGATTATGACACAAAGATGCCATATTTATCGTCATCGGGGATTTATGGAGTGATTTCCCGGCGTTCCTGCATCATCCCAACAACTAACAGCAAACAAAACGAGAAGGGGAGAGAATCGAGTCGTGTTTTTCTTTTTTCTCTCCATGAGCAGTTTCAGTCGTGCCGAGGCTGTCATGACGTTTTTCTTTTTTAATTTACATTTTTTATTTATTTTGGATGATCCCTGTCTCACAGGAAGAAGTGAAAAATGAATCAGAGCATAGACGCGTACGCAGCTTTGCTTTCACGTCCATCTGGCATCTGCACTATTGTTCTGTCCAGAGACTGCTGTAACACTTCATTCTCGTGTGATTCATCATCTGAATGTTCTCTGCTTTCCAGCATCGGGTGCCACACCTACATGACCTAATAGCTCCTTTTTTTTTACCCTACGGCTCAGACTTGATTGGAACTGAAATGTGATTCGCAAACTTCTAGATTGTTCAGATGTTTTCCACAGCAGTTACAGTAAACGTGTTGTGTGGGTGTGTGCTGTAAAATAGGAAACTTGAAAGTCAAAGATTTAAGTAATCCAAGTGTGGAACATGAATGTGATCATTTACAGGTCTTTAAATGGAATTTTCTAATCTAAACTTTGAATTTATTTGACACTAGAGACCTGTTATGATTAGAATACAAAATCTTGTTAAATGTTAAAGTTATGAAATGTGGAAAACATTGATTTGATTTGATGGGGTAAATGTGTTGGAACGCTAGTTTTAAGCCAGTTGTAGTAGCTCCATATTGGCCATTTTTGTGTGTGTTGCACGTGCACATCATGATGTGATCTGGTCCTCAATTTGAAACATGTGAGCAAAGCTGTGGAACACCGAACATTAAAAAACATTTCCATTACAATGATATCTTTTTTTTATCATAGCACTGTCAGTTTCATACCAAATTCAGGGATATCTGGTACATGTTGCAGTAATTGTGAAGACAAAAATCACTTTTGTTTTAAAACAAAAAAGCAGGGATGCTTCTCCTGAGCAGGAAGTGCTCCCATTTTCACAGATATGTGCTGCCTGACCTGCACAAATTTGAACTTGAATGTCAGCGTGGTGACGATGTGATTGTAGCAACGCTCACATAGTTAGAGCCCAACAGGTTGGCTGTTCAGAAAGGTCACATTCATTAAGTCTGGAGATTTTGTTTGCACTAACATGGGTTTGAATTCCCGGAGAAAAGCAGAGGAAACACTGTTGTTCCTGCAGCTGCTGCATTACAGTCGACGACGATTCTTATTTTATCCGAGCGAGCTCAGTTTAAATTGGGAGGCTTCAGTTTTGATTACAGTCTGGCACTGCTATGTAAATGCACAGCAGGAGTGACCAAGATCTTAACTGATTCCTGTTGGAGATAATAGCCACTGATTTGACTTATAAATCCAGATATTAATACCGTGACGGATAATGTAACGGGCAGAGCGTTAATCAGGAGATTAGCATTTTTCCTCCTTGTCCTCCGTCATATAAACAATAATCAGTAATAACAAAAAAGAAGACAAAGGACCTCATGCGTAAAGCCTGTCATGCAGTGCTCCTGCCATCTGTTGGTGAGCTACGTGAACATGTAAAATGACTCCCAGGATAGAGTGCAGTTAAAACAGAGGAGACACCTGAGCTTTCCACACATTTAAACAAACCTTTTGTTTATAGATTTTGGCTTTGTGCTGCTGAAAGAGGAAAAAGTCTTCCTCAGCCTGTGATATTTTAGACAATGCACCTTTCCAAGCTACAGCGTGTCCACATACATTTGGTCACTTTTGTTTCTTATTCAAGTCCGTAGCTTTGGTATTGTGTGCCAAAACGACAGCTTGCACAAAGTAAACACCAGCATCAATCTAGATCCATAAGAGACCTGACAGCACAGCAGAACATGAACAAGAATCAGATCTCAGGGTACCTGTGAAACCTCTCAGCAGTTTATTTTACTATAAAAAAACAGCATAATGTTTAGCATGGCAACAAAAACAATCCACAGTTTTGTCTCTGAAGCCATTTGTGTCACAGACACGGCCACCTCGTGTCAAATAAAAAGCGAATGAGAATGCTGTACTTTGTAAAGATGGATCCACTCAGGCACCTTGTAGTCACGCCCCTCATCTCTGGTCTGTGCCTCTCCAAGCCCCTCGTGTTCCCTAATGGCACATTCATGCACAGCGAACAGTAGAAAGAGGGGGGTGACGTGGGTGTAGAATGGCAGTGCATCCAATTGGAATCATATGGAATGACACCTATAGGTATTAGCCGGGGTGTGTGAAGATAATGGTTGCAGCAGTACAGTACATTAACAAAGATTAAAAAAAAAAACGCCAGAGAAGACCAGTGCAGGTTTTTCCCCTTCATTCCACAGGCTCAGAATCATAGTGCCATTTACTCTTTAAAAAGGAATGAAATTCAAAGGATAAGGCTAGTGCTAATATTTTTGGGTCAACAAAGTCCCATGAAACGACCAAATTTCCAGTGGACTAAATTCTGATGTTGTTCAAAAGCAACGATTAGTGAGGCAATTATTCCATATAATCATCATGGGCACTTACTGAGCGCGTCAAGTCTGAATTAAAATAAATTAATAGAGTGAAACAAGTCTAACTTGTTAATAAATTGTTTCATTTGCATGTGTTACTCAATACATACTGAAAGATTAAATATTAGTCCTAAGTAACTGATTCTCTCCTCTTTAAACAATATTTTTTTAAATCTTTTAATAAGTTGGACTATTGCTGGGACTGCCAACAATATCTGTCTCCCGCTTAAACATTTATAGTTTCCGTAAACTGAAAATCCGCCCACTGAGTGGTAGAAGAGCTCTGATTGGCCGGAATTTGACAACACATTTCTGTGAGTTTAAATAATCTTTTCAAGTTCAACTATCAATTTATTAATATTTTTTTAATGGAAAGTGTCCAAATTAATTATTTTCTGACAGCAGTTTAAAATTAATACATTTATTAACCTCCTAGGAGCTGGCGTCCACATATGTGGACATCACATTTTGGGTTACTTAGACCAAAATACTGAATTTTGGGCCTGATATCCACTTACGAGGACATTACACTGTCACTGTTCTATCAAAATTTTAAATGAATATCCTCCTATGTGGCTCTCATTTTTCTTAAAAACAAAAATAAGGCAAAAAAAAAAAAAATGTAAAAAATTAAAGTAATTCTTTGTTTTTACATCCATCGGGCCCCAATATGTCCAAATATCAAAGAGAAATTTAAAATGCATGCGGTGGAAGAGTTTGGGTCTTAGGAGGTTAATATGCAGGATTTAAATAGAACCTGAGGCTAGTTATTCAGATAGAAGTCCATAGACTGCAGTTCATTTTGAGTCCACTTAATACATACAACATTGTAGTGAAGTAAATACTGATCTGCATAGCATACCAAATAAGTTTTAAATAACTTCACGCACAAATTCAGTTTGTTTTCACAAGATGCAAGTGGAGAGAATATTGCAGGCATTACTTAAAATGTTAATTTTGCTCTTTTCATGAGATCAGTTGACAGTTATAATAATATGACTCTATATAAAATATGGACATAGCTTCACAGGTCTGAAAATAGAAGCCAATGCAGTTTAGGTGCCTTAAACATGCTTTTCATGGCCAGCAGGGGGCGACTCCTCTGATTACAAAAACAAGTTTGATTTTACTGGAAGAAGAAATCTGGAAGGACACTTACTAGGCTCCAGTTATCTATGACCTCTGTAAGCGTTTTCCTAATTAGTTCGTCTTGATTGCTAGCTTCAAGTGTCTAAATACAGCACGATATTGACTACTGACAGTCAAATAAGAGAACAAAGCAGAGCATGATCTTCCTTGCGATTGACAACCAGATGAGCGTGCGGTGTTTCTAAGTGAGATCCACCCCCAGTGGCCTCTAAACTGTTAGCTCAAGGCTTAACAATACTTCACAAACCAATGGGTGACGTCATGCATGCCTACATCCATCTTTTATATACAGTTTTCTAGCCTTATCCTTTAAACTTGGTTCTGAAGTTTTCTGGATTCAGTATTCTCAGGTGAAAACATTTTTCTGTCCATTTACGTTTTCCTGTGACAAAACAAACCAAACCAGGTGAAGTATTTGGTAATATCATCATTAAAAATCACTTGAATCCATGAGCCAGCCAGGTCAGTTTGTCTGATGACACGCTGAATAAAGATGTAATACTGAAGAGAACTGCTCTGTTAAGGAAAGAAAACAGCAGATAATTGGGCACATGTCCACATGTGCTTATCTGTCCCTGTCCACAGGATGAGCATCATCACCGTCGTCAGTACAGAGTCCATGTTAAAGGCCTCATCGGAGATCATCGGACATTCATTGGGTCGTACCATCTGATTGAGCAAGCGAGTGGGGAGCTGTGGGAGCAGAGCACAACAAGGTGGACGGCTGAAAGCACTGGAGTGCAAAAAGAAATGGCTTTTGAGCACCAAGGCTGATGCATTTCCATCCTCTAGTCCGTCATTCAATGTACCGCCTTGCTCGGTTTTAAAACTTGCTTTTCGCTGTGAGAAAAGGGCAAGAAAAGAGGCTATTTGGGGGGAGCTGAAGCTAAACGGAACATCAGCTGTGATGCAGTGCTAACATCAGGCAACACCAGTGAGGACGTCTGAAATCCCAACATGAATTATACAGTATGTATATCTGAATATGTATAATATATATATTCATGTACAAAATATAGAATCTTAATATATCTCATAGGGTTTGTGTTTCGAAGTTAAAATAGAAAATGTTAAAGATTAGAAAAAGCTCTTTACTGACATCCTCGTTGTTTTATGTGTTTGTGAATATA
>NW_005187576.1:425946-451053 GCF_000239375.1 Pundamilia nyererei | reverse complement strand
TATATATATATATATATATATTATGCTGTTGATACTACTGAGGTTGTGATATTGCACATCTGGCGGGAAGCTTTCTGTAAACACTGTGCAGCGTTTTCTTTCTGTTATAAAAGGAAATTCATATAATCTCAGGAAACCCGGTTACCTGTAGGACACACTCTTCAGCAATAAAGACCATCTCCTCCATGAATCTGTTAGTTACCGATGTGATTAGATAATGACACAAGGACGGATAGTGCTGCAGTGCTGGCTTAGTGTCCATACTTGAGAGATTCATACCTGCATCACAACATGGACCAAAGGTATTACAAACCATACGTGAAATTCTGTACATACACATAAAACTGTCTGTGTTTTACATGTACATACTGTATATACTTCAGCAGGAGCAAGGCAGAGCGAAAGAGAAGAGGTAATGCAGCTTATGTCCTCCCGCAGGTGTGTCCAAAAACCCATCGGAAAATTACGGCTGATTGAAGCAAATCAAATTTCTTATTGACCATTTTTCCTTCAGGACCCAGACTCGCACAGCTGACCAATAATCTGTCTTTATGCTCTGACTGGACATCTTTGGTCTCATCGGCTGACTCGTAGCGAGGCTTCTCCGACTCATCGGCTCCCCCACAGGCTGGGCGTTGGGATGAACATTTTCCTCATCCTTTATGGCCTCAGGTTTGAGATGGGTTCAGTGCTGTGAGAAAAGTTCAATCTCAGTCCACCCTAAGCCTGCTTTGTATGTCGTAAGGCGTGTAACCCCCTATGTGTCTGTCACTTAGTGTGGGTTAACTGCTGGAAGGTCCACTGGTGAGGAAGTAGGTCATCATCTCTCCTTTGCCCTTGACTGTGACCACTCCTCTGTATTCCAGTGTGTAGTTATAAGAGCTCAGTACCTGGTGCAGTTCTGGGGTCACCTGAAGGCAGATGGAGAATGGAATATTTAATTCCCTGGTCAGCATTTTTGAGATTTATCATTATTTTGCTAATAACTCCTAGTGACCAATGATTTGACAGCTTGAAAGTCAAACATGCTGTGTCATTGATTAAGATGGAGTTTAATGGAACCATAATTTCTAGAAAGAATAACTTTCAGTCAAGTTGAACCCAGTTTAATTTGACTACAGTGCTGTCTTAAACTCTTTATATTTTGCTACGAAAATTGGAAATAATCAATAATGTTGAGATCAGGAATCTGGGGAGACCAATCCATGTCTCAATATCAAACGTGCCCAAGGATAATATTTTACCTTGATTCTTAGCTGTTTTTTAATGCTTAAACAATTCATAGCTCAGTGTTATGTACTCAACAGAGAAAACTTTGGTCAGATACAAGGACTCATCTGAAAATGAGTGAAAAATGTCCAACGATAAATGTTGAAAGACCTTCAGAAAGCTTGGAAAATTACGAAACATGCAAGAAAGTCTGGCTCCTTGGGAGTGCAAGAGCAGCTGGCCCTCCGCCGATTACCAAGACTACTTGGAGTACATCTAGAAGATGCGAAATGTAGCTACCGTCACTGAAACTGATGATCACCATGGCAGCAGTGATACCTGAAGCCTTGGAAACTGCAAATCAAAGACTCACATCCTTGGCCAGCCACTTGAAGAGGTATACCAGAGAGCTAGAAGGCAGGAGAATAAACCAGTTGTACTCCACTGAACCATTCAAGGGAGAAGGACACAACTCATAACGGCAATGCTCAGTGGCTAGTGGCTCTAGGAGCAGACCACAGCATCCTTCCCGAACAGGATCCATGGCAGCGACAGACATCCAAGAAAAGGTCCAGTAAGAAGCACCAGGCTCTAACATGATTCATGCCTACTGGCTGAAGAAGGTGACTGCACTGATGAAGCAGTCCAAGATGACACAACAAACATCCATGAACATCAGGAAGATGGCCACAACTGACCGCATGCTTAGTGAATACCTCAGGAAGCAGAAATATGAGAAAGAAGAGGAGCAAGAAGAAAAAACATCATGGAAGGACAACCCCCTGCACGGTATGTACCATCGGCAGATAGAGGAAGTGGCTTATATCAAGCAATCCTACCAGTGGCCGGACAAAGCTGGACTATCTTTCATTCTGGAGGCTCTAATCATGGTAGCATAGGAACAAACTCTGATCCATAGAGGCTGGGGTCTACCACACCAGGCAAGACCCCAGGTGCAGGCTGTGTAATAATGCCCCTGAGACAATCCAGCACATAGCAGCAGGTTGCAAGGTGCTAGCAGGCAGGGCATACATGGAACGCCATAACCAAGTGATCGACAAAGTATACAGGAACATCTGTATGGACTGGAAGTCCCAGGGTCAAAATGGGAGACGCCCTCTAGGGTGGTCGAGAATGACCGAGCTAAGATCCTGTGGGACTTCCAGATACTGGTGATGGATAACCAACTGGACATAGTAGTGGTGGACAAGCAGACAAAGGCGGCTGTAGTGATAGATGTAGCTATACAGAATGACAGCAATATCATGAAGAAGGAACACAAGAAGCTGGAGAAGGGCTCAAGAAGATGTGGAGGGTGAGGGTAACAGTGGTCCCAGTGGTAATCGGAGCACTTGGTGCAGTGACTCCCAAGTTAGGCGTCCAGCAGATCCCAGGAACAACATCAGAGATCTCTGTCCAGAAGAGCGCAGCAAAGATACTGTGCTGGACCCTCTAGCTCCCAGGCCTCTGGTAGAGGACTCGCGCTTGAAGGATAAAGTCCGCCCACAGGGGCGAGAGGGGAATTATATAGTTTATGCACACGTCTTGTGATCTGTAAATCACCAATGGAGTGTCTAATCGGTTCTCTGTGTTGTTCTTCCTGAATTAGTGGTAATAAACACATCTGATGCCATAGTTCTGTCAATAACATTTTGTATTAACTCCTTATGCCTTTTCCCCTGATTATAGTCATTGGCTCGATGAGTTTGGCTACCTCCACTGGGAAATATTCTATTATTAGAGTTTTAATACAAGTTTCCAACAAAAACAACTGCAGATGTTACAGAAAGTTACAAAAATGAAACTCATAACTTTACTAATAAAATGCTGCTTGGAGCCATTTGGTGTTCATTAGGAAGCAGCAGCTCATATTTTCTCTTTTGTCACTTTTTCCTGCAAAAAGGTGGACTGTAAAGAGATCGGATGAAATTAAAGAATTCAGTCTGTGTTCATATTAGCTTTGAATTATTAAGCTTTAATGACTGAATATCTGATAAAGCAAAACCAGTAGGGCCATTTTTAACGATCATTCTTCATTACCTTGAATACACTCCTTTTTTCCTCCCTTCAGTCGACAGATAAGTGTGGTTTTACAGAGCTTATGCACACTGGATGAATTTCAAATTTTTCACCAAAATAGACTGAAGGAGGTGGGAGGGAAGGAGTTCAGAATAATTTATTGATGGAATGCAAATTTTATAGTTGATTTTAAATAACTTACTGATTATCTGAGTACACAAAATCATCAGTGTGAATTTAAATGACGGGACATATAAAATTGTTACCTGGATTCTCTCTGGTACACCTGTGCTGTCCATGCGACTCGCCACATTTACAGTGTTCCCCCAGATGTCGTACTGAGGTTTCCTGGCCCCGATCACCCCAGCCACCACCGGGCCGATGTTAAGACCTAGGAAAAGAAATAAATATAGAATAATTAAAACTGCCAAACAGAGGTGCAGGTTAAAAGATATGATGTATATATCCTACAAAATCAGATCTCAGAATCTTTTCAATTTGGTTCTTTAGTTCCAATTGGGCAAATCAGTTACTTTTACTGGAGCTTTAGTCAACAACAGTCTTACACTCTGCAAAAAAAAGTCCATTTTTCTTTCCTGCTACCCACCTATTTTCATCTTGAAGTTGTTAAAGGAGTGTTCATTGATGTATTTCATCTGGTCCATCAGCCTCATGGCGTAGTCAGCGAGAGCACGGATGTGTGACCGCCCGACCTTGTCATATGTGGAGTCATTGAGGCCGGAGGCTGCCATGTATGTGGAGCCGATAGTCTTGATCTTCTCCAGCTGGCGGAACTGATCCTCGCTGATGATCTGAGGATAGCAGAACGAAGGTTTGTAATATCAGTGGCCATATTTAGCAGAGTTTTGGGTCCACTGGATTCAATAGTAACCAAATAAACACAGCAATCAGTAATTGGATGTTATCAGAGCCGTTGTTCTGCATTCATACATTCAGACAGCTTCCAACTGGAATACTTCAGATCTTACCTCATCAAAGTCGGCGATGATTTCATTAAGCAGTCGCAGGCACTCCACTCCCTCATTGTTGCCCTCCAACTCTACGTAGAACTCAGAAAAGTTACTAATAGAGGCAAACATAACTGCAACACACTCGCACGACTGGTAGTAGAGCTCATCGTTCCGACGTTCCCGCTGCAGGAAGTGAGCAGCCACGTCTTTGGGAAGGATATTGTGGAGCAGACGGCGGTTGTAGGCTTGCAATTCCTCCATCTCCTCCTTTTCCTCTGTGGCCTTGTGAGGAGTTAGAGAACAGGATTAAAGATTAATACTTCATTTACAACTGGATGGATTTTTTATGACATTTGGCACAGATATTGAAGATGCCAAGAAGATGAATGCTAATGAATTTGGTGGTCCCCTAACATATTATCTCGCCCCACCAGCAGCATTCAGTAATATATCCTGACAGGTAATCACCACTAAGTTGTTATTTTTTAAAGAAGGTTCAGGAAAAAACCCTTTTACCTATCACTAAATTTCTTTACTTTGTTTTGGTATCTCAGCCTCACAAAACTGCAAATGGAGCTTGAGACTCACAGCCTTGTTTTTTACTAACCATTGGTGACAGCAGTGAGCTGGAAAATAGAGAGCCCTCCAGCAGCTTTTTTAAATAAGTTTTTTATCCACTTGACTGGATTAGCAACTACAAGCAGAACAGCCTGCTTCACAACCTTCAGAAAATGCCAAAGAAGCCATGAACATCCCTTAAGGAATGTTCTTATTGTCAAATTGATACTGTACTGAATATTATTTGGTTATTATACGCACACTCACACACACACACACACACACATACAGCCTCTGAAATGTTTGTACTTTCTCAAATAAGACCAAAAAGTTTCTTAACAACAGAATTTGGTAAACTATCTCAGTGTTTATTCGTGAAGCAATGATTCATGTTAGGGGATGCAAACTTTTCAGAGTCACGTTTTATACTAATCTAGGTACACCTAAGTACATGCTTACAATTACGAGTGTAACCAATCTTACCGAGCCAATAAAACACACTTGATTACTGAGATTAAGATCATCAATCATTGTCAGCAAGTGTGAATACCTCTATGAAAGCAGATGTTTTGGCAGTTTGTTGGTCCTGAGCAGTCAGGCGTGTGTTAACAGTCCTCCCAGACTATCCAAGAAATCTGCTTGACCATTCTTATTATCCATTAGGGTCCCTAATTTCATTTTTCATTTTCTTCATAGCCAGTTCAATATTTTAACACTAATGTTAAGTCTCCATAATGTATTTTTCAATCTGTTATTCAGATTTACAGTTAGATGAATAATATTATGATCAGAAATATCTCATGTTGAGCACTTGTTCACCCTGTATGTGTCTACATGAGAGCACAGTCTAGGTTTGCAAAGCTGCATCTGACTAAAATGCACATCGCCACCTCATTTCAGCTACCAAGCACGGTAGCGGTGGTGTTTTGAATTGGGCTTCTTTTGCATCCACGGGACCTGGATCGAACATGAACTCCTCTGTACGCTAAAGTATTGAAGAGTCGAATGTGAGTCCATTTGTCCAACAACTACAGCTTGGCCAAAGTTACAACAGATGCTGATCCACAAAACAGCAGTAAATCTACAACAGAATGGCTGAAAAAGAAAAGAATCTAAGTGTTGCAATGGCCCAGCTAAAGTCCAGACCTCAACTCAACTGCAATATACTGCAGAGAGTGAACGGACTCTGTGATGCTGCCTATTTGGTCATTTCTACAAAGCTTTAAAATTACAGCACTTAATTGTTCTCATTGGCTTCTGATTCCAGCCTTCACCTTGACAGGATGTCTGACCCACATTTAAAGTTAATTTGTTGTTTATTCCTATTATCGTCCTTTAAAGGAACACAGTGAGACATCATTTGCATTTCTAACAGATCTATGCACAACTGTTGTGTCCATGCCTGTTTAAATATGTATATTTTCCCTGTCATGCTGATGACGATATTCAGGTACTGCCTAGCCTCATCACTTCTCAAATCACCAAATATTTTCACTTAAAGGAAATAAATGGAAATCCACTTCCTCCTGACAAAGTCTAAATCAACTAAATCAGCTGTTAAATGCCACATTTTAAACCAACTGCAGCTCATTTAAATCATAACATTCTGCATCAAGTGGCGAGTTGGGCTTGCTGGCATATTAGCTGTGTTTATTTTCTTTCAATCCCAACATGTTTTTGAATGAAATTAATTTCCTAGCACAAAATAATAACAGCGATTCCCTTCCTAAAAATGCAAATTTATGCTAAAAAGCACACCAAATACGTACAGTATCTACAAAGTCACATAACGACACTTAACACGGATACCAGGAGGAAAAAAAACCAAAACTACTTTTTAAGCATCAGAGGCCAATGGAATCATAACTATACAAGGGGAAGGGGCAGCGATGCGCTATAGGTTCTGTTTACTCTTGTTCTCACACACGCACACACACACACACACACACACACACACTAACCTGCAGTTTCCACAGGAAGTCAAGCCTTGCTGTTGACTCCACCTGCTGGGCGTGAAGGTACAGGGCAAGGACGAAGACTGTGATCACCACTGGAGTCATGATCTTTAGAGGCACCTTGTCTACTCCACACCTGGAGGTCAGCACATACACATATTAGTATTACAGATAGATTTTATGCCGAGTTACCCAGCTACCACAATCACTGATATATGCAGGTATTACACAGAGTTAAAGATGTACTCTGCAGGAAAATAACATAAAACACAAAAACAAGCTGCCCTCTAAATCTTGGCTAATTAGCGTTAGCATCTGTTGCCAGCAGGTCATTATAGTTCCATTTGTGCCAGTGGAGTGATAATGATGCTGTTAGCGTAAACAGATGACAGAGACCACTTTGGGTCCCGCCATCAGTCTCACCTTGTTCCATTCATGGGCTCACTGTGAGGGAGGAACAGAGAAGAGCCGGTGAGCACTTAGAACATCTGCACACCTTCAAAGCTTTAATCATTACAGGCATGAAATGACACACAGAGACACACACAGGTGTAATAAAGAGACTCACGCGTTGTTGATGGCATTGGCCATGACCAGCAGGTCCTGGTTGTCAAAGAGGCTCACTTTGGGAACCTCCATGATGAGAAGGTAAAGCAGTTCGATGAAGAGCATGAGGAAGAGCTTACCGATGCTGCTGACCTGCAGGAAGACGGAACAGGCCAGCAGGCTCAGCAGCACGCAGGACGAGAAGTACTGAGGGAGAAAATGCAGAGACTATTGTTTAGTGGCCAGGCTTTATATGCTGCAACAGTTCTGACTGAACAAGCTGCATCTGGATGAGTTATAAAACACACGATTAACCCACATTTTCACTGCTTAACTTCTAATTTGAGCACGAGTGTGCACACCAAATGTTAACATTTACAGCTGCAATTACCCCCACTTAGCACCCATTTGTTCTGCTCCCAAAATTTCGTTTCATGTCAGAAGTCTCACATTGAAATCTTACAGTTACGTGTGTGTGTGTGTGTGTGTGTGTGTGGTGTTCAAAAAAAAGCAATGCAGTACTTTGTAAGACAAATTTTACCCAATTTTAACCATGTGTTTGCTCTAACAGTGCATTTTGGAATGATGGTATACAAGGTGATTTCATTACACCATTCGTCACAGCAGAAAGCAATGATTAGATGTCATAATGCTCATTAATGTTCTATAAAGTACATAACTTGTTTAAGCACATGCATTTCTCTCTTTTTAGTGCTTGTGTTTTATCGTTGCTTTTTTTTATTGCTTGCAGTTTTAATATTGTTGTGCATCACCTTGAGCTGCAACACCTGGTTGAAAAGTGTTGTATGAATGAGATTCTGCCCACATTTTATCCCTATGTGGGAAACTTGGCAGCAGCACCTGAGTCGTATTTGTGTCTTATTTAAGTCCTGGACTCGTGCCATTGGCTGTTGTTCAATTTAGGATTAATAAAATTAATTTGCACTTATGCGGACAGCCCGCAGGTTATCCATCAGCTCCGGTCTCTTCTGTTTCACCTCACTGCCCAACCAGCTGCAACAGATGGCTGACCTACCTAAGCCACAGTCTTGTTCTCCGTGCGGTGTTTGCTCGTACGGATTATTGGATCAATGAGGTTTGCTCTGTAATATTATAGGGTTTTTACATTACAATATAAAGCGCCTTATGATGACTATATGTTATGTTACGCCCATGGTATTCAGCTGGAAAAGAGTGGAGGGTCCACTCTGGGTCAGGGAGGAGTCCCTGCTTAAATGTGGAGGAATTTGGGGTCTTGTTTACAAATGAGTATAGCGAGAGATTGATACATGGACTGGGGCCATGTCGCTGTACCAGTCATTTGTGGTGAAGGGAGAGCTGTGCATAAAAGCGGAGCTGTTGATTTACGGGTCATCTATGTCATTGATGTTCACAATCTCTGGGTAGTGACTCAAAGAGACACACACAAGCAGCACAAATGAGCTTTCTCCGAAGGACAGCTGGCCCCTGCCTGAGAGAGAAAGTGAGGAGTTCAGTGAGTCAGGAGGAACCTCCTGGGCACTTCTTGGGCGAGGAAATCCAGGCATGTCCTGCTGGGAAGAGTTCTTATGGGTAGACCCAGGACTGGAGAGATTATGTATCTCAGCTAGCCTGGAACCACCTTGGTGTTTCTTCGGATGAGCTGGAGAAAGTGGCTGGGGAAAGGGAGGTTCGGGCTTCTTTACTGCCCCTGTGACCTGGCCTCGGATAGTGGCAATGGAAGGAAGAATGGAAAGAGGGATGGATGGTTGGATGGAAGGAACTTAATTGATCTATTAAGGCCTGATGTAATGTACTTTAGTGAGTTGACCAGCAGATTTTAGTATTTAAACTTCAACTGGCATTTTCTGAAAGGTTATCGTTTGGCTGTACTTTTTTTAGACAAATCATCCGCCTAACTTTCCTTAGTCTTCAGCAAACTTGGATCTTCTTTTCTTTGTTTGTTGTGTCATACTTTAAAAGGATACCTGTAAATTTATTGATGAAATAATCTAATAAATAAAACAGATAGGCCATAGATAGAACAAGGCATCTGTACCTCAGGAAAGCTGCAGATGAGGCCATCATGTCCACAGGGGCTGTGTTGTGTGTCCAGGCTGTAGTTAAGGAAGTAAGCATGGCAGGCATTGACACTGTCCAGGCTGATGTTGTGCTGTGCTTTGATGCAACTCCACAGGTCATGGCTGCTGCACGTGAACTAAAAAGTGTCAAAATTATTGCGAGACTTTTAAATCCAGACACTCAAAAGCATCATAGTCAAAAACCTCTCCTTGAAACATTGACCCATGACAAGAAAATGGGAATTTGGGAATCCTGTTAATGAAAACTTACAATGTTGACGAAAGCAGAAAGAAAGACGATGATGATGGTGAAGACACCAACCAAGGTGCTGTTTAGTCTAGACTGAACTATTCTCTTAGAGAGTGTCTGCAGAGGCACTGGGAAGATCTGGAGGACAGAAGAATTCCAACAATTAATATTCAGTTTTAATTTAATTAACTGACTTCATTTTCTCAGTCACTGGTTTCCAGTTTGATCATGCTTTTACCGCTCTGTGTAAAAAAGAGGCTCTGCTTTTTTTCATATTTAGTTTTAAAAAAAAAGAGCCATGACTCACCGTTATGAAAACCTTCAAGCAGCAGCTCTATTTTTCTCTTCTCAAACCTTTCCCGTTTCTTGTGAATCATCAACAGCAGAAAGAAAACTGATCGACAAAAGGATTTACGGTCTCACTGCAAATCTTATTTGACAAGGCCCACTTTATAGAAACTTGTGGAAGAGATTGTGAAAATTTGCGAACTTATTAACTCCAGAAGAATGTACCAGATAATTACATTAGAGGCAGCGCAACAAAGTAATCAACTGAGCTGCATGCTATTCTGTAACTGTCTTTATTACAGCACAGCGCCCAGTACCCCTGTGTTTACTGAACAGGCACCAAATACGCAGCTGAAGACGTAGTGCAAAAAGAACATCAGCTGCTTCTGTTAAAGCACAATCTGTTCTTTGCTAAAGTCCACACAAACAGATCAAAACTGAGAACAGAGGGAGGAAACAGCTACCTAAACATTGGGAGATTGATAATATTTTACTAAAATACTATTCCTTAAGTTATCCTATGAAATGCAATTTTAAAAAAAATGCTGTGTTAGCTGTTATTTAAAAATGAAAACTCCATAACATTTGACTAGGATAACCATGTGAAATATCTTCAGTTTTTACCTGATATTTAGAGTCACAGGCTTTGTTAAGGGTACAGAGTGTAAAATCGCACCACTAGACGTAAATAGATTGCAGTCGACTGCGAGTTTTTAAGGATATCCTAAACTTTTCTGTGGGTAAACACTGCTGTTAGCCTCTGTTAGCTGCTGTTAGCCTCTGTTAGCTGCTGTTAGCCATCGTCAGTGAAGTGTATCTAACATGGTTGGACTTAGTGAATAAACTCTGATACAATGTGTGGTTGTAATTCGGCTGTCACGAGAGGGAAAGTGGGATTTTTAGGACACTCGAGCCGAACATTAGCTTGTATAATGTTAGCTTAAAACCAGCTGCTGTTGTTCAGCCGGCTCATTGTCAGCTGTGTGTAGATGAGAGGATCGCATGTCTAATCTGCTGACAACAAGTAAGTGCGACAGTCATGAGTTAGAGCTCTGTTTTCAGTTCAGGGGATGAGGCTAGCAGTTAGGAGGAAGAGGATGATGTTTTATTAAGATGCCAGTCCTGCTGTCTCTTTCCTTCATGTTCAACTTCACATACTGTAAGCATGAGCCTTCACATCTTGAGCCTGAAGGTGCAGGTATGAATTAACATTTGCCTCCTAATGAATTCCTATGAGTTCTCTTTTCCCCGCCTTTGGCAAACTACACATGTGGCTGGTCTCTAGCTGAACAAATAAAACCTGATTTGGTGGAACCGAGATGTCCGTTTCGGCAACTGTGTTGAAGATAGCGAGGCAACATGACAGCTTCCACAAATTGGAGCCTGCTCCTATTTATTTTAATGGACTAATTCTAAGTTTATGAGAATGCATCAGTTTGTTGGAATTACATATTGCATGTAAGTACCCACTAATTAATGTTTATCTATGAGTAGAATCTTTTTGTAACTCAAAAAACAATAATTGCACCTTTAAATACTGATCAAATTGACAGCAGAGACTGCTGAAAGTTTATGTTGTTGCTGTTGAAGTTTATAGTCTAGTAACCTTAAGCTAATATGCATAAAGTTTTATAGAACAAAGTTGAACAAAGGCTCCCTCCTGTGAATAATCTTGTGCAAGAATACAGACAAACTACAGAAACATGAAACGTATCCTGAATTATGTTAGATAAAGTAAATATGAGATGGAGCAGCTTTTCTCAAAGACTCACATAAACACGAGGGAAACTTAACAATTTTTAATTCATATAATAGATACGCACCAAGGGAGTCTGTTGTAAAAATGTAACAGATTCTGATCAAAAAGAACTTCCTTTGAGGAGAATATCTTTCATTTTCTAGATGAAGGATTCTCTGACCACAATTCATAACAAGTACAGCATCCAAACCACAGCCCGATAAAACATTTAGATTTGTCTGAACGATGTCTTACGCTGAACCGAACTGAAACGAGGCAGCTATCTTACGGGATAACATTCTCATAAAAGCATCTATAATCGCTTGTATTGGTTATCACTTTGCCGAATGCCTTATATCTGCAACAAATCTGAGCAAAGCTCTGAGTTTCTCTGTGTCATTCATTACAAGCATAGACTTCTCACCCCAAAACAGCAGTACACAGCTGAGACGAACATAACAGCCGTCAGGATAATGAGACAGGTGACGAAGAAGCCGATCATCAGTCTGGAGCTGCAGACAACAAAGAGATTGGATGTGATTATATATCTACTGCAATATTTATTACTCTGCAATTCACAGTCAGTGTGGCATCTGATAAGTTAACACTTTCTCTTTATAGTCTACAACCTTGTGCTAAATACTGTGGAAGTAAACATCTTACTCGTGGGTGTGACGGGAATGAATAACACCAAAGAGAAGAAGCATTAAGATTAAGAGGGTAAAAGCGATTATAAAAATAGATTAAATAACAAGGGACATGAGATGTGAGGAGGCAGCCTATGTGGGACTTTAAGGACAGGATTAAAAGACAAGAGAGGAGTGGTGAGATGAAAGTACTGAGGAGAAAGGTTAATAAAGAGGCAGGCTAAAGAAGATCAATACTGAGAGATGGGCAGGGAGAAACCTCGGAGTGCAGTTTGCAAAAAAAGAAGAGAGAGAGGAGGGCTCGCTTTGAGACAAAATCTGACAGAGCTTTAAAATCTGGCCAGTGCTCGGGTGCAATTATGCTGATTTTGATCTGATATTCTTTTTTATTACTCATCATCTTTTATTACTCCTCTATTCAGTGATTCATCTTTATAAGTCCTGTTTTAAGGATAAAGGCTGAAGAATTTGGAAGAGAACTTGGAACAGACAGCATTAAGACTAAAGCTGTGCCGAGTTTTGTAAGGCTCCAAAGCCTGAACGCACACACTGACCACTAACAAAGACATAGTTTCTAAACAATTTATTAAAACGCATGTATTAGTGCTTATGAAATATAAGCAGATAGTTATATTTGCCTAATAAAGACAGCTTTTGGGATTATACCATGGGAGCACTATTTAGAAGACCAAGCAATTCAGTTTCAACTTGGAGCAGCAACTTATATATACACCCACTGGCCACTTTATTAGGTGCACCTTGCTAGTACTAGGTTGGACCCCCTTTCGACTTCAGACTGCCTTAATTCTTCATCACTATCAGCCTGAACTGATGATGCAGCACAGCACAGATCATGTTAACACCAAATTTGATGTTCCAGCAGAAACTGAGACTCATCATACCAGGAAGCACTTTTCGGTTTTCTTCGGTAAGCCTGTGGGAACTCCAGCCTCAGTTTCTTGCACTCAGCTAACAGGAGTGGCACATTGTGTGGTCTCTAAATTTACAGTCCATCTGCTTTTAGTTTTAATGTGCTGTGAGTTTAGTGATGCTTCTTGGTTTTAACGACTGGTTATTTAAGCCTTAATATCAGCTTACCATTCTCCTCTGGCCCCTGGCGTCAAGTTCTCCCAGAGAACTTCGGCTCACTGGATAATTTCTCTATTTTCAAAGCATTCCGTGTTAGCAGATTCTCAAATACTCAGACCAGCAACATTCGGAGCCACCTTTTATCCCCATTTGATGCTTCTTTGAAGTTCAGCAGGTCGTCTTGACCGTGTCTAAATGCCTAAATGCTGATTGGATGATGAGATATTTGCATTAACAAGCAGCTGAACAGGTGTACCTAATAAAGTGGCAAATGTTGACCTACCCAATTTTGATTGTGTAAAGCAGTAGTTCTCAAACTAGGCCTTGGAGACGCCGGGGGTCCAAAGCCCATGGCCATGAAGTTCACAAAATAATTTGCAATGAATATTAAAATTGTGCTGCATTATTAAAAACTGCATTTAGACCAAAAGGAATATTGATTACCCCGTCCCACCCCCACATTATCTTTTATGTATATTAAGAAAAACCTTTAGTAAGAAGTGCTCTTTCTCCAAAGTTCTAGTCCTAAAAGTTTATCTGATTTTAATATATAAATGAATCGTGTGGCTCACTTTGTGTACTCTGCACTTATTTATTTCATACATTTGAGCTACAGTTGTTTAAACTGTAATCAGAGTAAACTTTTCAAAGTTGTGAAGTAAATCTCAAACTTCCACGGTCCTATCTGTGTATTATTTCCAAGTGTTGACTCACGGTGGCACGATGACAATCTGGATGAAGCAGATGAAGAGAAAGACGAGGGAGGCGCAGGCCACATAAGCCCCAAACCTGGAGTCCACCTGTTTGGAGTACTGCAGGAGGGAAGGAGACAGCAGTTCAGTGACACAGACTTTTCTTACATTCTGTCCCTCTGACGGCATGAGGGGTGAAAAACATACAAAACAACCAACAAGATAAAAAAGTATGAAAAGTCTGACTCAATTATGTCTCTCTGGGTATTTTGGAACGAGTACGTCAACACCACAGACGCTTGTAGCAGAGCTGTACTCGAGTCAGACATAAATCACAAAAATGACGAGTTCACACTTGACATGGGTTTAACTAGTGTAAGCCTCGACTTTTATTTATTTCTCTAAATACTTCCTCTTCATTCGGAGAATCTGGGAACAGCTGACATTTAGTGCAGATGACATTTAACTCCGTCAAGATTTGAGGCTGCTTTGAAATCCCATTTGAAATTAGAAAGCAAGAGCTTGAAATACTCAAGCTTTGAACCAGTCAATAAAAAATTAGAAAAATAAAGACAAGAAAATGTAAAAATATGACAAGAGTTTGAACAGTTGATTCTCTCGAGCCTGCAGAGCACAGGCATAATTTGTTCGTGCAGACGTAAATTCTGACTTAGACTTTCGTATGCGAGAACAATGGCTGAAAGACAGTGAGGTTTTCAAGTGAGTATTGATATTTCAAAGCTGAAAAGATTGTTTCGTGATGTTTGTTGAAGTTTAAAAAAGAAAAAAAAATTGGTTATTGGCGTTTTACAGCTGAAAAGAAAACCATATCCCGATATCAAAAAACTACTTACGATCCTTAAAAATGAAAGAAATCTTAGCAACTGATCCGTGTCTGGCATGTGCAGCATGTGTTTATTTTACTGGATAAACTCTAAGTTGAAATACTCCTTCTGTATGGCCAAAAGAAACTTGTTTCTCCAAACTTGGAGATATTGCTGTGCCTCAAAATCAAACTGTGGATCAACAGGATTTAAAGATTGTACACGAGCCTAAAGGCAGAAGTGGTCTGACAGACATGGAACCGGAGGCTCTCCAAAATTCCTTCAGATCTCGCTTTCACCGTACATGAAGCAAAAACTCTTTTTCCCTTTTTCCTCCCAAATTCCTTTTATAACAACCCAGCTGCAAACCTCTTCTCAGCCTGCCATTCACTGTCTGAAGCAGTTTCTCTTCTCCATTTAAACCCCTGCTTCCTCTCTTTCTGTGTTATACTTTGCTTTTGAGTGACTTCCCAGAGGGACCGAAAAAGAGAGAGCTTTTTGCACAAAGAAGATTGCTTGTCACGGCCAATTATCTTTTGCTATATTGGCAGTTGGACTTTGTGTGTCCGCGTGTGTGCGCGTCTAACCTTTTTCTCCAGGTCAGGCTCTCTAAAGGTGAGCAGGAATTTCTTGACGTGTTCCGAGCGCAGACGGTCGATGCTGCGCGCGTCGATGGCCCGGCCCAGAAACTCATCCACCTCGTCCTCTGGGTTTAGGTTTTCCTGTGTGTTTCTGAAAATAAAATGCCTGAATAAAACAAGAGGAGACTGATTGACATTTACATTTCATGCCGAGTCAACAAAGACTGTTTGGCTTTACTGCAGCTAAACTTTTTGATCCACTGCTTTCTTAAAGAACTTGTCTGAAAATCAAGCCAAAAGACTTTCTTAATAACTATTGACTAAACAGAAGTTTACTAAAACTGTTCGAGAGTCACCTTAACAACCCACTGTAACCTGAGGTGTAGCTGCAAATAGGAAATCATACACAGTGCTGCGATCTGATTTCTTAGGGGCTTTTTTTTGCATACATCATCAAATTAGTTTGATGATCAGAGATAAGCTTTCTTTTTGAAAGTTGACTTCAATTCAATTCAAGGCCTGATTACTACAAGACCTGAAGAATTAAGAAATCCCTGTTTGACAAAGTGAGGCAGACTCAGAGATCTTAAAAAATGGCAACACAATCATGCCACAGTCTAAAGAAACTCAAGAACAGATAAGTAAGTGATTGTCATCCATCAGTCTGCAAAGGACTACAAGGCTATTTCAAAGGCTTTGGGACTCAAGTGAACCACAGTGAGAGGCATTATTCAAAAAATGAGCAGTGTTGGGGAGTAACGGAGTACCGCCGTCACGTATTTAAAATACAAAATATGAGTAACTGTATTCCGTTACAGTTACTGTTTAAAAAGGTGGTATTCAGAATACAGTTACTTTGTTGAAATAAATGGATTACACAGCAGTACTTTCCTGTTTCATATTGTGGCGGGTCAGGACTGTTTCGGTTTCGTTTGACAGCTACGTTCTGTTGTTCCAGGCGGCAGCGTTATGGTTACCATGGTTACAGGGTGACGCTCTCTCTCTCTCTGTGACTGTGTTTCCTGGGTGAGAGAGCGCCTTTTTGTTGTTGTTGTTGTGCTAAGCTAAAAGGTAGAGTGTTACAGACATAGCTCTAAAGAATGTAGCATCATGGGCAGTGTAGTCCGTGCTGCAGGGAGAATGGACTGCCATACCCGTTATGTGTCTGTGAGCGCGAGGAGGGAGAAAAAGGAGAGTCGAAAAGCAGGAGTTATCGTCAAGCAGAAACGGGAGCTGGAAGCATGTAAATATAATAATAACCACTGCAGCCAAGAAGAGTGCCTGACGAGCCCAGTTGTAAGTAAGCTATTAAGACTCGACTGTACGCTGTGTTCGTGTTTTCCTCCGAAACAATAAGTTCCGTTGGAGCAGCCTTTCAACGCCTCTCTCTGTCTCTCGCAAGCAAAGTTGACCCAGACAACAAAGTAAAGCTAGTTTTCAGCTACGAGCCCAACACGGGACATGACGTATTAGTCAGAGGTCCTTTACTACAGTTCGGAGCCGCGGACCTTCAGTAACAGTAATAAATCACATTCACGTTGTTGTAAACAGCATGATAATATATTAAATAATCCAAAGTATTCAGAATACGTTACTCTCATTGAGTAACGTAACGGAATACATTACAAAATACATTTTGAGGCATGTATTCTGTAATCTGTAGTGGAATACATTTTAAAAGTAACCTTCCCAACACTGAAAATGAGAACATGGAAACAGCGGTGAAGCTTCCCAGGAGAGGCCAGCCTAACAAAATTACTCCAAGAGCACATAGGCAACTCATCTGAGAGCTCATTAAAGAACCCAGAACACCATGTTAAAAACATCTAAAGGTCAGAGTTCATGATTCACAATGACAAAGAGACAAGACAAAAATAGCACCCATGGGAGAGTCCCAAGAAGTAAACAGCTGCTGATCAAAATGGAAACAAAGACTCATCTCACATTTACCAAAAATCGTCTTGATGATCCCAAAGGCTTTTGGGAAAAGATTCTGTGGACTGATGAGAGAAAATTTGAACTTCTTGGAAGCTTTGAGTCCCATTACAGCCGGCATAAACCTAGGCCCAGTCAAAATCTGCACTTAAATCTGATTGAGATGCTTTGGCATAACCTTAAACAGGTCAATCATGCTCAAACTCTCCTGGCTGAATTAAAATAATTCTGCAAAGAAGAGTGAGCCAACATTCTTCCACAGCAGTATGAAAGACTCATTGCCAGTTATTGCAAATGCATGATTGCAGTTCTTGCTGCCAAGGCTGGCACAACCAGTTATTGGGTTTAAGCAGCAACTGCTTTTTCACGTATTGTCAGGTAGAGTTGGATAGCTTTTTTCCCTTAATAATTGAACTTATCATTTAAAAACTGTATTTTTTTATTTCTTTGGGTTATCTTTGTCCAATATTAACATTAAGTGTGAAAACGATGGAAGAAACTGAGAAGTCAGGAAGATTTTTCACATCTCTGACCTGAAAGATCACTGCAGCCCTCAAACTTGAACAGTCAGATGAGACAATTTGTCTAAAAACAATCACTAAATCTGCAAAACACAGATTCACCTACATATAAAATGCATTTGACGGTTAGTCTGGAATACTGTGTTTGGATTTAACAATACCCAGAAGTTGAGCGATTGGAGGCAGAATTTTAGGAGTTGTTAAGTAGTTAATTGGAATATTTTGTGTAGACATGTCTAACTTTAAAGGTTTTGTCTTTAAACACTTGTCAGTTTCAGTGCTGTACTGTAGCTCTAATCGGTGGCATTTGAGGCCTCAACAAATCAGAAAGAAAGGATTGGTTTGTCTCTACGATGTCAAGTCTTAATATACGTTACATTCACTGATTTTAAGACAGATGGAAACAGATTTCCAAACTGAGCTGTGACATCGTATCCAGTGTAGCAGTTGACGAAAAACCCAGCATGTACTTCCTCTCGACTCTAAAAACCTGTCAGTCTGCATAAGAAGTAAGATCTGTGCTGTAGCCCGCGGCAGAGGCAGAGGCTTGGATGCTGCAGCTCAGAACAAACTCACATATACAGAACTATTTGGAGGAGAAGAGGAGGACAGCTTCTCCATAAATGACAGCTCCTCTTTGATCACTGAGAGCCTTTGGCTTAAATATCCCTTCCTCTGCCCTTTTTTTTTGTAAATCTTGGATGAAACAGTTGATACTGCAACACATTAAGAACATAAACTCTGTCCAGCAGCAAAAGACTCATGGAGAGAATCAGAATTTAGACACTAGCACTCGTGCAGGTGGATTATACGACAACTGCAAGCATTCATCTGCTAGAAGCGATCCTGGAACACGTTTAACCTGCCCTCCAAGAAACGTTAGATGACTTATCGATCAATGATGCTTAAAACTGTGATTGCAACCACCAAGCTCTGATAAGTTCATATATCGATGGACGCTGGCACTTTTTTATTATCTTAGCTGTGTACACAACACATATTCAAGCTACAGCTGCATGATAAAGGGTTAAAGTGCAAATGCAGACTCCTGCATTACCTCTTCCATACAAAACTGCCCTAATTTTCACTTTGAACCTCCAACATGTTGAAAACTGAACTGAGCCTGGTTCTTCCTATTAAAAGGGAGTTTTTCCTTCCCACTGTCGCCTAGTACTTGCATAGGGGATTGTTTGATTGTTAAGGTTATCTCTGTATTATTGTAGGGTCTTTACCTTACAATATAATATGCCTTAAGGTGACTGTTATGATTTGGCACTCTGGCAAAACCGAATTGAAAACCCCCCCAAAACATTTTAATTTAAACTGATCCTTTACCTGGACACTGACTCTCATACAAATCAAAGATCTTGCACATCATCTTATTATTATGCCATTTATTCTGACTTTCCAGTTAAAATTACCAGTGACAATCATATTTGTGTTTCAAAGTGCTTCTTCTTGTCTTTCAGCTCATTTTCAGGATCATTGCCTATCGTCTTGGGCAAAGCAAGAACAAATCCTCTAAGGTGGCACACAGACAAAACAACAAGCACAATGAGTCACTACTCACTTGTCTTTGGGGTCTTCAAAGCCCTGCAAGAGAGAAAGGACAACAGGAAATAGGATTTTTAGAGCAGCGCGTGGTAAAGGTGTTTAATCTTTTCAAACCAGATTGGTTCTGCTTTCTTTTTCTTTACAGCTAAACGCTCTTTTAATACAACTCAGAACAATCACATCAACATATCTGGTGATTCACTCAATGAAAGCATTTTTAAAATGATAAAATGAATAACAAAGCAAAAACATCCAATGTTCTGCAATATTTAGAAGTTGTCATTCTACATTAAATATCTGTCATTCTGCAATGTTTGGACTAAACTGCTTGGCGATCAGTGTGTGCTCTGGCTGTTCTGACGGTGATTTAGAACAATTTTTTCAGAGATAACAGCCCAAGCAATCTCCCAAGACATCTTCAGCTAATGAAAGGTACCTCAGCAACAACAACCCCCCATCACACACACACACACACACACACACACACACACACACACACCCCACACACACCCTTCGGACGAGTTATATCACTACAGTGGTTTAGATCCTTCCTGTGATTTTCGGGATTTATATACACCGCTTAGAGGCGGTTATTGCTTCGGTTGAACCTTGCCACAAATTATTTTAATTTTCTAATTTTCCTTTTCAAACTACATTAAGGAGCCTCAGCCTATCATCATTCCTCTGATTGAAGCTTGTTCAATTTAACTTCACAAATAATGAGCAACCGCAACGCTGCCATTAGACAGCTATTGGGGGCCTGATGACATAATAATTACCCTGAGCCAAATGAAAAATACGCTTACAGGGAAAGGTTCGCTGTGGCTGGAAACCAGCAGACACGGGGGGAAAAAAAAATCACCCAGATCACTTCAGGTATGAACTGAATAAAAGACATTTGCATCTAACTCAGCTCAAGATTTGGACCGTTCGCCCACTGTCAGCTCTATTCGGCAAGAAATGACGGCTATGATTGACGTGAAATTAAACGTTTTTGGTAGGTTTTGAGTTTTTCAGCAGAGATAAACCGACAGAATGAGCAAAATAAGAAAGATGTAAGAAGTGGAGGCTTTGTTGTCGAGCAGAGGTAAACAAGACGAGTTTCAAATGTTATTTTCACCCCTTTGAAATGCAAAGATAGAATATGTCTATAAACAAACAGGTGCAAAGCACACAACTTTAACACTTTGGGTGAACTGTCCTGCAAAACGATGCAGTGTGCTGTGTCATGGAAAAAAAATGCAATATATTTTTTAAACTGTTTTTCATTATGAAGTCACATTAATCATATTTTGTTACTCAGTTTGTACTATGTTCAGATTGTCACTGTCATTAAAGTATTTGGCCATATTACAGCATTACAGAATACCACCTTGCAGATATTCAAATTGCTCTACCTCCCTCTTGTGGTGAAACACACAAATGACTATGCTGAAGAAATATTCAGCACAGCTAACCCCTGCATGAAAGTAAGGGGGAAAAAAATCAAATAGGAAAAAGTGAAAGGTAAAAACGAAATTATTTGCATTCCTGCCTGCTCCACTGCTTCCTGTTTGCAAAAGCAAGAGGCTGAATGGGCAGCAGGAGTAGAAGTACATGTGTAAAATCCTGAATACCTCCAAAGTCCATTCTGTGTCTGACAGACATAACCAGGTTTCCTCCCGGTTATATAAAAACCCTCCCTCATGCTCTCTGTGCATATTTGATTCCTTATTCTTTACAGCTCTGTTTCAAAGCTCGCTCCAGAGCTTGCTGTGATTAATGAAGACTATGGAGATATGGGGTGAGAGAGTAATAGGCAGAAAGAAAACTGAGGCTGACAATGAAGGAAGGCAGAGCCGCAGCAAATAAAGTTGATGTCAAAGCGTTCGTGTTTCTGCAAACTTTTATAGGACTTTGGTGACACACTCATCTGATATTAGGAAAGAAAAACAACGCAGCTGCTGATGTGATGTCAGGACGAGTAATTGAACGTAGTCATCCAGGACGATGAGAGATAAGATGATTTTTGTGCTGAGCAGCCTTAGCTCTAAGTGCCAGAAGGATCCAATGTAAATCAATGCAGCATTAATTTGATGTTGTTTCTTTTTTTATGTGCACACTTGTTGTAGCATTTATGCTACACAGAGCTCCAAGTCAGCTACAGAGCCCCCTGTGGGTCACATAAAAATACAGAAAGTAATACTTAACTGTGCAGACAGTTTTTTTTTAATGAAAAGTAATCGTTTTAAAGCAGAACTGAGGTTTCTTTTAAAATAAAAGCACACTGGTTAAAACGGTCAATGGGGAGTTTGCATGTTCTCTGTGTACCTGGCGAACTCTCCTGTGCATTGCCTCGGTCCAGATGCTGTACCCCAAGTTGTTTCCAATGCTTTGGTCAGAGTGGGATTGTTACAAAGAACTAAGATGTAGAAAAGGGTGTTTGTATATTCACGAGACAGGTAAGCTTATTGTTCTGTCTGGCTGTGCTCACAACCTGACATTACACTCATTTAGTAGACAGATCGATCCAAAATAACTTTTATAAAATGTGCTCAACCTACCTATAAACATGACCTAAATATTATTATTAAATATTTGTATCTGTTCTCATTCTATATGTCTGACATCAAACATTAAAGTGGTATTCTTGTTTTTTTTAGTCGTGCATCTCTATAACACTGAGTTCAGTACTTCCTTATGTCCAGATTTTGATTTTCCCGCATTGGAAGTGAATAAAAATATCCCACTGAAAGCTAAAAGATTTGCAACAAACGGCAAACTACAACTGTAAAGCAGCCTTTCCATTACAAAAGTGCAGTTCATTGATGATGCCACAAGCTGAGCAGGACTTAATAGGATGAGAAAACTACAGAAGCAGAAAAAAAAGCTGTGCTTGCTGTTATCTTTTCTGTTGTGGTTATCAGATTGATTCATCTTGTTATGTGGAACTAAAAGAAAAGGCAGATCTCGTTCTCTCTCTGAGATGTTCCCAAGCATAGCAAGATATTACAAGAAAAAAATAAACCCGTTTTGCTTCTTGTGATCACGAGATGCGTGCGGACAGCTTGGTAGCCGTGAAGACGACCTGGCTGTTTGATTCAGGGACTAAGTACGGGTTTGTTCTCCGGGGCGCTACAATTGATAGATTAGATCAACACTGAATTTTCTGTATTACAAAAGGTGAGAAGGCTCAGCAAGAATAAAACACACGCTGCTACTTTTAAGTGGAGTAGAGATTAATCAGCCTGATGCACGTCAATAATAGGCTAATTATATGCATGGCCCATGAGGATAACAGCACAGGGAAGAAAAAACCCTTTTCATTCCTCATGTCAATGAAATCATTAACTTGTTATTGCGGGAAAACCAGATTTGCTTTACAAGATATTTAACCGCTTTTCACATGATAACATAATTACAAGCTGTTCTGATCTGATCTGAGAGAAAACTGCTTTTGATGTGAAAAAAATGATGGGATTCACCTTTTAATAGATACTTTTTGTGAATATTACCAATTTCAAAATAAAACGTGTAGAACAGAATCCATTTCCCTCAATATATAACAGCGCACATGTTGCCTGGACTTCATCGTCCTCTTTCCTGCCATAGATACAGTGAGAGGTGAGTGGATTGGGGATATAAGAAAAACAGGCATAGGTGCATCCATTCGCCAAGTGAGTCACTACATGCAGGCTCGGCTCAGCAGGAAGTGCTACGGTACGTAAATAACAATCAGTCTCGGTGAGGTTCCATCTCTCTGCCGTTGCTACATTTCCCGCTTAACTGCGGCCGCCTACATGTTGCTGTTGTCCCCCTTGCACGAGTGCTCCCGAGAGCCTCTTGGATCCAGGGGTAAGGTGTGAGAGGCGAAGTGAGCTGCTGCTTACCAGGACTGCAGATCTCGCACACAAGAATTTCACTCGCATGTGCTGTGCCAGTGTGCCTGCACATGTGATGTGACAATAAAAGTGATTTGATTATTGTATTAACAACAGGTTGGCTTCATCACCAAATGAGAGCCAAGATGTGATATTGGCAGGAGAGTCACCTGGCTTTAGCACTCCAACAACACCAAAAACAGCAGCACTACAAAGCAGACCATTAGAATGCTTTTAATCTATCGATAAACATTTGTTTAAAAAAATCTTGTCTTACCATCCTCTTCAGATCTTTGGAGATCTGATTTCCACCTAAATGGTTGTAAAAGGGACGGTCGGTCCAGTGTCCACTGTTGTGGGTGACAGAGTTGGTCCTCTGCCGGTTCATTTTGGCAATCATGGCCTTTTCCTCTTTCTGTAAGACAGAAAAAGCAAAGACAGGTTTTAGAAATAAAATTTACACATACAAGTTCACACATTTTGCGAGAGTTATAATAACATATTTTAGGATTTATCACCTTTTATCAACTGCAAATTATATACTTGTGAATATCTCTTCTATCCAATAAGATAACGTTATCTCACAGTGCTGGCATGATTATCAGTCGTGCCAACACTGTCACCAAAACCTGCCATGAATGTTGCCTTAAGATGGAGTCATCTGCTACCAGTTTGTGAATGAAAGTGGTGAATCTGGGAATTCCATGTAATCGGTTTCTAAAAAAAAGCAATTAATTGGGACAAATCATCAAAAATCGAGCCTTGCTCCTGAATTAGGAAGTAGCTGTGTCAAGCTAAGCGTGTCCAGTGCTGAATGATTTTATTTGGTTGATGTAGGTTTGTTTGTCTGACACTATCTGAGGATGGGGGAACATAAAATAAACCCTCTTTTTACGGTATTCCCAGAGTATTTAAATGCAAAAATAAGCACACTCCTTGTGGAAAGCCTTCCTGTTACAGCTGCAACGGTTGGTCCACATCATATTTAAACCCTATGGGTTAAGAAAGGAAAATATGAAGGCAGATGAGCAAATCCTTTTAGCAACGTTGAATGTCACATGACTTTCTCTGTGTTTGGTCACAGTTGATTATTGGAAATGTTTTAGATTAGCCCTTGCTAACTCTGATACATTTATAACAATGCACATCATCCTTGTTAATAATAAACAAGTAAAATAAGAAAAAATAAAAGAAATGAACAGGGGAAGTCAGCAAATTTGTAAGCAGATGATGATAAGGATGAAGGGCAGGGGAGGAAAAGAGAGCCTCATTTTTCATTATGGCTCTTTGTAGCATAATAGCCGCTACTTTGGTACAAAGAGGTGTGTGTGTATGTGTGTGTGTGTGTGGATGTTGGAGTTCGAGCCAGGAGTGGTGGGATCATAATGTGAATGGCTTCACCGACAAAGATTTCATCCAAATATTTCAAATGTCGAGGGCCACTTTTAACTACGTCCGACAGCCAATTTCAACAAGACTCTCGTGGCAAGACATTCAGATGAGGCGGCTGATGTAACAGTTACATGACCTGGACTGACATCACACAGGAGACAAAACCATATTATATTTTTGCACACATGGAAGTGGCCCAGGTCAAATATATATCAGAAAAATATCAGAGGGTAATCTTCTCCTAAATGCAGAATACTTCCAAGTGTAAAACTGTTACACTGATGAAAAATATTCCTTTTCTCCTTCTGGTGTTGTGTTAAAAGCTGGTTTCCTGAGATGGTAATCTCTAGTCATTTTATTTCTTTTTACTTTTATTTCTAGATCTGCATCCTGGCTTTAGGATGTATTCACAAAAAAA
>NW_005187576.1:415223-416344 GCF_000239375.1 Pundamilia nyererei | reverse complement strand
CGACTTCTAAATGGCCACCATGGTCACCACCCATCTTGAGGAGTTTGCCCCCTCACATATACTAATGTGCCACAAACAGGACTTTAATATCACCAACCATTCCCATGTTATTACGGTGTATCCATATAAATGGCCCACCCTGTACATGGAACATCAAATATAACTAAAACTGCATCTGGAAATCATCCATTTATTCATTTGCCCCACCTCTGTCTGCTATGTGCACATATTTAAGCATTTTGATTACAGCCACAGATGCCTTGTTACAGTCAGGGGGCAACTTACGAGATAGCCTCTATCATGTCCAGCCCCATCTCCACACAGCAGTGGGCGTGGTCGGCCCTCGCCTCCGGCAGACCAGACACACAGTAGTAGCAGTCTCCCAAAATCTTGATCCGCAGACAGTGGTTCTCCTGTCACGGGAAGCATGAGCACAAGAAAGAGCAACTTACTGGAGAGGTATCCTAGGAAATAAAGATGTTATTGCAATGGGTTTTAGAGTTACTTCACTTTTATGCAATTCACTGATGGTGGGAGACCTTTGGGAGCCAGTGAAACAAAGACACACAGCTATAACTGGATCCACCTTATGATATCCTCTCTTCATCTTTCACCTTACTATAGTATCTTGCAATTCAGTGGACAAAATACCTCAGTAGTTTCCAACTAAATCAAGTAGACAGAACTGAGGTAAGACAGGCCAAATCATATGACTGATAAATTATAACAAATAACAAAAGACTTCCTTTCCTGCTGTTGAATAAACTAAGGATTTTTAAAGTTATTGTTGCACTGATAGAATAATTTCCTACTTAATCCTAAATATGAAACTTTTTACCAGAGTTCAGCTCAATGTTTTGTTTGTATATTCATGAACTTATTAGAAGCTATGAAAACCTGGTACTCAATTTCTTCATCCCCTTACTGGGACTTGTGCATTATTATAAATGTGATCTATTTTTCATTAGTGAAACAAAAACTGACAAAATCAATGTGATCAAACTAATAAAATCCCAAAAGTTGATCTTTTAGACATCTTTAGAATTTGGACAGCACGGGTTAAAAAAAAGTCCACCGGCTGTTTCCTGTGACCGCTAACTGCACAGTGATGATTTTGTTTG
>NW_005187576.1:412292-414642 GCF_000239375.1 Pundamilia nyererei | reverse complement strand
TGTGTTTGTCTGTTGATCCTAAAGGCATAGGAGAATATAGTGTCTCGTGATGGCCACCTGAGTATCGCTCTAGCACATGGGACTGAGAAACTACAATGAGCTCCACTGTGTAAGAAGCACAGAAAGAGAATACGTGCGGCTGTGTGTGTCTTTGTGTGTTTGCAGAGACACAAGGTACCTCTGGCATGGACCTAAAAGTGTCAGTTGCAACCTGTCTGGTATATAATGCCGTTATTGGCGTTTCACTATGAAATATTAATTCGCTTTTCACCTTTTAGAAACAAATGGTATATATTGAGGTTTAGCTGAAAAAACAAAGATGTTTTTGTCTAAGAAAAAAGAAAAATCAATGTTCCTGAATGTGCGTCTATGAAACTGCGGTTCAGACATAAAACAGATGTTATGGTGTGCTTTCTAAACACTGGAACTCTGCGCTCACGTCTGTGTTCACAGCAGCATTCACTATGTATTTAATGACCTTTTCCAGCTGCCTCTAAGGTTACTTTACTAATTCCTGGTGTCTAAATACTGTGGACTACACATACATGCAGTTCTTGCACCTGTAACCAAACTGACCAAATCGATAATGATTTTCAGGCCAGCTGCAGAAAAGTATGAGTATTCAGTCTTTGTTAGAACTTGCCTGCACCGGCAGCATCAAAGATGATGCTTTTCTCTGAAAGCTTCATTCATTTTTAATGGAACACTGTGATCACTGAGCACGAGGGCTGCAGTTGCATTTGATTTGTTCTGAGTTTTCTGTATCAGGACCTCCTTTGTCCCCACTTGCTTAGAAATATTGTGGTGAATGCAGACCTGGAAAATAAGAACTATGCTGTTAAGCGCTATACCACCATTATTTTAGTAATACATTAACCAGAGAATGTATGAGTGTCCTACTGCATCGTTGGGGACACTTTGGGGAAGCTGGGAAATTTTGAAACTTTTGCTTTCACAGTATTTAAACAGTGGAGGAAATAATAATTTGATCCCCCGCTGAAGTTTGCTTGCTTACAAATAAATAAACAGTCTCTAATTTTTGTTGTAGTTTCATTTTCATAGAGAGTGACAGAATATCAACCAAAAATCCAGAAAAAAAGTACATTATATAAAATAAGTATTTGATCCCCAAGCAAAACTTGGTGGAGAAATCCTTGTTGACAAGCACAGCAGTCAGACATTTCTTGTAGTTGGTCGCCAGGTTTGCACAGAGGACGGTTTTTGGCTGACTCCTTTTTACAGAAATATTCTAAATCCTTTAAATTTCTTGGTTGCTGCTTGGCAACTGGAAGCTTTAGCTCCACAATTTACTTTAGTACTGAGGTCTGAAGACTCGCTCGGCCACCCTATGACCATCTTTAGCCACTCCACTGTTGCCATGGTACGCTTTGAGTGACTTTGGGTCATGCTGGAAGACTCATCCACGACCCATCTTCAGTGTTCTCATCCAAGATTTTACGGTACATGGCCCTGTCCGCCCTCCGTGCGATGACGTCGTCCTGTATTCTTAGCAGGAAAAACAATACAAATGTTTCCACCTCTGTGCTTGACTGTGGGGATAGTGTTCTGTGGGTCATATTCAGCATTTCTCTTGCTGCAAACACAGTGGGTCAGGTTGATGCTGAAGAGCTCGATTTTGATTTAATCTGACAGCAGCACTTTCACCTTTTGTTGAGACTGAGGGATTTTCTGCTTGATATTCTGTCTACTCAAATATAATGGGCTGTTCCTTTCTTTGTCAGTGACCAAACTTATCCCAAAAATGATTTCCCCCTCTTTGTATATCATTCTTTTACTGCATTACTGAAATGATCCACTTTCACAAATGTAGTTTTGTACTTCAGGATAATGACATTGGAGTCAGGTTTGTCTGACCACTAACAAATATCAGATAAAAGAATAAGGGCAAATATTTTCAGAATTAACACCCACTGGGCCTTTCGTTACACAGACATTTTTCCCCTGACCTCACATGCATCTCTTTTTCATACCTTAGCTCCTCTTTCTTACAGAGAATGCGAGCAAGAAGTGCACAGAGGAATCAAACAATGAAAAAGCTCCAGCTCCAACGGGAGCTTCAGGGGCCTCAGTTATTTTTATGTCAAAGTGTAGCATTTGTATGAGACATCCTTAGATCAAAACTACATATCCTCTCATCGCTTCGTGTCTCCTTAAAGCGAAATGAATAGAAGGTCCTGTCTGATTGCCGAGAAGAAATGAATTAGCCGTTAATTAATATCAGTGCTTTTCTAAGTTCTTTACTGTTTTCAGATTTGTAATTTGGATACATTTAAACTGTCCTCAAAATGAAAGAAACTTTGTTCTTTTATCATACCTATAGGAAGTGTGC
>NW_005187576.1:402456-412174 GCF_000239375.1 Pundamilia nyererei | reverse complement strand
AGCTCTTTACATATACATGCAAGCGATTACATCCTTACCGCTGCCAACTTGTCAAAGCGGGCGAACAGTTCATTGAGAGTCATCACCAGCTCCTGTGCTGTGCACTGCGATGCCAGACTGGTGAAACCCTCAATGTCCGCAAATAAGATGCTGCAGAAACACAAAGACAAAAGAGACAGAATTCATTCAGAAAAGCCTTTTTCTCATTCCCTGAATTCTCTATACTGAAGTGATTTCCCTGCTGACCACACTTTTACCTGAAGAGGCAGAAAAACAAGATACTGCATGCTAACAAAAATGAGCAAAGGGTATCTTTGAGTACTACTTTTCACATCCCTGTGATGAACTTCACTACAAAGTATAAATCCACGGAAATCCAGTGAAAGCTAAAATAATTCTTCTCTGGAGATATGTGGAAATGTTTTTGCAAACCACTAATGGCTTGTAAAGACTTGCAGGGTGACTGAAACAAATATCAACTATGTGTACGTCAAACATGTTGATGAGACTATGAAAGTATGCTCAATTCAGCTGTCAGGATGTAGGCTGGAAACAGGAATGAAATACAAAAGCAAGAGCGACAGGAGTACGCTTGTTCACGTAGCATTTGGAAAGCATAATTTTAGCTCTACTGCACCCTCCTCGAGGCTGCCATTGTAGCTACGACACTGTCGCTTTGCTGCTGCTCCACGTGTGATCTAAATAAGCTCTTATTGTTTGAACAAGTCAGAGGACTACCAGGAATCAAATCTCTGTGCCACTGGTGGCAAGGTCAGCATTATTCAGGACAAATCCCAAACTGACCTACGGCTTCTGTGCAATCAGCACTGTGGGAATAGATTATCCTAAAAACAACTCCATGTTTGATTTCTAGCAGCTCGGGCCAGCATGACTTCAAGCCTTCTGAGCCCACATGTTCCATCCACAGTTCAATGAGTGTGACACTAAAATGCCCACAGGAGCGTGAGCGTGACCACTGGCGTCAGCCGTGTTCAGCGTATACCACACCTCTAGACAAATGTCAGCTGTGGCGTTGAAGAGGATAAGCAAGTGTTGATGACAGACGGAAAGCAGTTTCGCAGCTTGGGTAAGAGCTTCTGTCTGTGTTTCAGTGTGACTCTAGTTCAACAGCATGAGTCTTATGTGTTATAAATAGTTGGTGGACAGCAACTGAGCTGTCATTGAGACAAAAGGTTCTATATATCATTTTATGATTGGATAAGTTAGACGATAAAGTCATTTCACAACAAGTTTTCAAACTACACAGATGATGTGGCTACTAATAAAGCTCTGTAAGACTACACTCTGTTTACTTATATGCAATTCAAAATATGTGCCAATGCCGACAGCTGTTGTTTTTACTGAATTCACAAAGAAAAGTAATACAAAGCGTTCAAATGAATTGATGGAGATGGAGACGAGAGATTTCAAGATGTACCTTGGAGCCACTGATGCAGATGAAAGGTGTGAGACTGCGGCTGAGGGGGCTTTGCACAGTCATGTGTAATACAATGGCTTTAATCTGGAGTTTAAATGAGGTCTGTGCAAAGTGTGTGTGTTTGCATGTGCGTTTGTGAGAGAGAGAGTGTGTCTAATACATGTGGAGTAACTCTGAGCTTGCGAAAAGTTAGCTGGGAACAAGGTAAGATGATACAGCACAGGCCTTTCTGCGATTGAGGCATTTACTCTACTGACACTGGCACAACAGCGGGGCTGATGATCTCACCAGGCTGAACCACTGAAAGAAACAAGGACAAAGAGGCCAGGCTGGCAGATAGAGGCAGTAATAGGCTCGGCTTTAGCTCTGGGAGACAGCGAGATTGGCCTCACGTACACTCAGATAAAAGCCACGAAAAAGGCTTGTGAATGGCTGAAGTTGTTCTGTGAAACATCGTAACCCACAGAAAGTCTTGTTTCACGCTTGACATTTCTTTCTTCAATGAGTGTAGTTATTCTCTGATGTCCTCATGGGGTGAAACATGTGATGAACTTCATTACTCAAACTAAGGGGATGAGACCGTGCCTCGTGTGCTGCAAAAAACAATACTGCTTAGCAGGGTTTTTCTTGCAGCAGCTGTAACAAACACTCACTTAAGCTTAAAAAATACAACACATCTATCTCCTGCTTTAATCTAGGAGGGGAGGTGGGTGAACAGGCATGAACAGATTTTAGTGGATATAAATCGTTTTTATTCAGAGATTTTTTTTTTTTATTATGACAGTCGTTCCCAATTTAATGCAAAGATAAACCTTGAAGGACAGCCTGGAATTTGCAGAGCTCAAAAGACCAAGTCCTGCAGGGCCTCTCAAATTCATTTTTATCCTTTTTTATGCTTTCTTTATAAGTGATTTAAGAACTGTTTTCTTTGCCTTCGCCTCAACAAGAAAAATATGAAAAATAAGAAAGAATAAAAGGATGCACACTGTGTTTTTCTTACCCGCTCCGAAAAGATGATTTCTGATTGATCCAAACTGCAACGTTTGAAGCTGACCTTTGCAGCACATCACTGCACTACGCTGCTTTTATTGCAATATAAACATGCAGTGTAATGTACACTTTATGACACACATGGGCTTGAGCCAGCTAATAACGCCCTGAAAGGAAAGCTAAACTAATCTTCTGTTAAAAATATCTGACTGAAATATGAAAAATCTGGCTAAAATCTGATGTTAGAAAATATTAGAGGAAGTGTTAGATGTTAAAAAAAAAACAGCCCCATATGGCATAACAGGTTTTTCACTCCAGAAAAAGGAGATGCTAATATTTAAAGTCGTTATAAAAACAAATTGTTACTTCAGTATGTACAGTCACTTACTAGACTTGTAAACACCTGTTTAAATAATGCTCACAAAGGACTGTTTAAGAGAAGAAATCATATTTGGCATACATGTTTACATCCTGTATGTCAGAGAGTTCACTTTACTTAGTTTCCAAATCTTCATTTCACAGCAGAGGACTGGAAAACAACTTGTGCTGTAAGTCATGGTCAGGTGGGGAATAAAGACCTCAGATTAATCCTATAATTTATTAGAACATGTGTCATTACATTATGATAAAACTGTGCTGCCGTACCAAATGCACAGAGCCTAAAGGAACATCACAGTGCAGAAAAATGTGGTTAAAAAGTAAAGGCAGATTAATGCGAGATCATTCAAGGTCGTTCATTCTCGAGAAATTGTTTTTTTCATACTTATCTGTGAATATTCATGTTTTCTTCAGTCATTGATTCACAGGTAGACTCCATATTCCTGACATATTTCAATGTGTTTTATCAAATACATTCTAATGTAAACTTCAATTCACTCATTTTATATCATTTTTAACTTTTGCCTTTTTGCCTCTGATATAATCACAATCACGCACAAGTTCATACATTGTCTGCAGCGATCCGATATTCAGCTGTGCAACAACACCTGCAGGCAAGAAGCGTTGTCATTGTTTCACATTATGAGGAGCAGATTTAATCACTTCCCCGACTATGTACAATTAGCTTTTCAAATTAAGACCCTCCAGGAAGGAGAAGAGGATGCTATAAATAAAGAAATGTTTTAGACCAAACAAGCTCACATGAATCTCACAGGGTAAGTGGCTGTTACACAGGCGAAAGAACATGGTGTGTTTGTACAGTATGCCAAGACTGGCCCTGTGGTTGCTTTGAGGTGAGTGTATTTCGGGTATGTGAAATTCATTTTGTCTAAGCGTTATACCAGTTTGTTTTTGTTTTGTTTTTTGTCCAGGGTTCACATGCTACCTTTTTCTCTTGACTGCTCATATGTCAAGAGCGCTAACGTGTTCTAATGAACTCCAGCTCCAAAATTCCTAAATTTACTCAATTTGGGTCTTAGGCTGCAAAGGATTAAGAGTTCCCTCTCTGGGGTACACATTTCTGAGAATAATTGATTGCTTTCGGTGAACTGTTGCATGGGAGGTGAAGTGAAACCAGACACTTGACCGATGTGTCTGGACTCAGCACAGGTCTATCTAATTGGGCAGTGACGGTTAATGAAGGAAAGCGGGTGACTGTGGGATGGAAGAAAGAAAGACAGGAAAGTCTGACATGTGCTACAGGTTTTAAAGCTATAACCAGGGGTGCACATAAGTGGTCCGCAGGTAAATAAAAGTCGCGCACCAGATAAGAAGTTGCAACGCACGTTTGCGTACATATAAAAGGCAGTGTTTTTGTCCGCTAGAGTAGGATTTTCATGGCATATTCTGCACCACATCTCTGTGCGTTCATCATTTGTTTGAAGCCAGCTCACCTCCTGCAACCACTTTTCCGAGAATACGCGCTTCTTTTGCGGTTCGGACTCCTTCTGACATTTCTTTGGAGGTGGAGGAACACCAAAGTAATTGCTTAAAGGAGCTTGCTTCTTCGACATCTTTAAGAGTTCTAAACACATGTTTGTCCTCCTCCAGAAAATCTTATGCACGCAAACGCGCGTTGCAACTTCTTATCTGGTGCGCGACTTTTATTTTGACAGCGAATGCGCACCTGCGGACCACTTATGTGCAGCCCCGGTTATAACACTGCGATCTAATTAAGAACATGTAACCACAACAGTCAGGAGAAGATGTTATTTCCATTTGCAGTAATATGAATCAGGTGGACTGGTTTGTCTGTCTTGTCTCTTGTTGGCCAGCGTTGACAACAGACTTGACATCAAGTCATGAGTGAAAAGCTGTGGTGGAGTTGGGCTGCAAAGCAGCTTGCAGGTTTGAAGTGACTGTGACCAAGCTAAAGTAGCTGAAACTGAGCACCCAATTAATGATTGGCTATTAGGATGCACAGAAGCATCACCTGAGCAATCGCTTCATGTTGGCTAGCTTTTGGGTGTAAATGTTATATACTTACATTTAACAATTAGTAGAAAAGAAACCCAAGTGGAATATTATCTGGAAAACCTATTGCTTCTCAGTGTAGCAGTAATGGTCTATGAAGCCATTTAACATGGCACTGGGTTCTCTCACCGTCTGCAAATAAAACTGTATACTGGGTTTCTTATGGCACTCACTTAACAGACTGGCTATTGCCTGTTTCATCATGTTCGTCAAAGATAAGTAAAGGGAAGCAGAACTGCTTTACCCTCTTTAGTTATAAATAAACAAAGCTGTCCAGTGGGACACAGACCTTTACAAGTAAAAAAGAAAAGACTCACACAATCCAAAAAAGTAGCCGATGGGCCAAAAATGAAAGCCTGGATTTAAATTAGTTGTATCTAGTACATCACTAGTAATAATAGTATCACAATTTTTTTAGGACTGAGAATATTTATTATTTATTCAAAAAATATATGAACTATCCTGAAAATGTGGGGTTTTATGTGTTTCACAAGAAAGGCAGAAGAATACAGAACGTAATTGAAATGACCGATGTGATTAAAGAAAACTCCCTGATGATGTCGTGGTCCTGGGTCGGTGACCCAGCGCTTTGTGTTTACTATTATTCTTTTCTAGTTTATTCTGTTTTGTATTTGTTCTTAGGGTTTGAGTCGTGTGTTTAGTTGTTCTGATCAGCCCTACCTGTGTCTTTCCTCTGTGTTCTGTCCCCGAGTTGGTGAGTGTGAGTTTCCCGTTCTAGGTTTGTCTCGTTATGCCCATTAGTTCCAGCTGCATCCCCTCCTCTGTGCCATTTCCTGATTACCTGGTGTGTGTATTTATACGGTGTGTCTGCCTGAGCTTCACCCTCAACCTGCTGTGCTTTTTGTCTCCTGCTCCGGTTTAGTATTTCTGTTCCAGTGTTTTAGTCCTTAGTTCCTCTGTCCAGAGTTTTGTTTGTCTTTTTGGTGAGGTTTCTCCCAGCAATACAGCTGCGCTTTAAGTTTTACTTCGTGTCTGAGTCCTGCATTTTGGGTCCACCGCTCCTGCCTGCCTGCCACACTGCACATCATGACAGATGATGATTTATTTGTTTAGTAATGCAAATAGTTTTTTTTCTAAAGTACTTAATCTGTTTACAATGTACAGATCTTGTCAATCCCTCCCCACCCCAGTGACCCAGAGAGCAAGGCCTCTTCCGGATATAGCATGAGATGGAACAGTGGGTGGTAACATACAAAACAACAAAGGGGAGAATAAGTATGCACAAGAGACAGTGCCCTAAGTACCACTTAATCTTTGCTGTGGGTGATGACTGGCTCCTTATAGTTCAACGTGAACTCTTACCGATCTTTAGTTTTGTGACAATGATTAAAAAGCAGATCATGCACTAGATGCTACGGTCTCGAAGAGGACAACGTTTTACATATTAGGAAATAGTAAACAACGCTGGATTATAAGGACTAAATTGTTCTTCATGGATTTGATGTTTTTTTACAGGATTAAAGGCAATTACACAGACGTGGGGAAGAAATTATGAGAGGAAGTTCTTTAGAAGAAGAATCAGAGACTTTGGTTTCAGATCAGTGAATGTTTTTACGGTTATTCCGAACACAATCGGGGATTGTTGCAGTGGTAACTGAGGACAACAGATCAGACTGATTGTACAATTTAAAAATCAAAGATAAATTTACAGTATCCTCAAAAAGCATCCAGGGCCAGGTCGTGGGGGTAGCAGCCTAAGCAAAGAATCTCTCTCTCCCTAGCCACCTCCTCCAGCTTGTCCAGGGGAACACCAAGACATTCCGAGGCCAGCCGAGAGATATTTCTCCTGCATGTCCTGGGTCTGCCTGGAACACCTCACCTAGGAGGCGCCCTGGAGGCATCCTGTCAGCTGCCTGAACCGCCTCAACTGGCTCCTTTCGATGTGGAGGAGTATCGGCTCTACTCTGAGCCCCTCTTGAATGACTGATCATCTCACCCTCTTTTTAAGGGAGGGGCCAGCAACCCTTCAGAGAAAGCTAATTTCTGCCGCTTGCATCCTCAGTCTCGTGGTCACTACCCAAAGCTCAACAGTCACAAGCTCTTGATTTACTGCTTGATTTGCATCCCTCGCCTAAAACAAACATTTAACTAAATATGTGCATAGCTTACCTGGTCATAAATAAGAAATAAGCTGTGCAGGCTTCATAGAAACAATACGTTCTGCATGTGCCACATGCCCAGAGTGGTAAAAATCACTCAGTCATAACTGCACACTGTAAAGAGAATATTTTCCCCTTGTTTATTATTGGGGAAACTAAAACAGTACTTATAAAGTGTTTGGTGCAAGCGCAGACATTAATGCTGAAATGTCTGCAGTAACTATTTAAAGACAGGATTTGAATGCATGATGTGATTTCATGGTGGAAATTTATAAGATTTGGGATACAACAAACAGCTCCTCCAGTCTCTGCCATCATTGCTTCTCTGCTTTTGTCTCTTCCTTTTTTTTCCAATTTCTCCACCACAGTTTTCTTAATTTCGTGTTTTTCCTTTTATTCCTTTTTTCTGCAAACCATACACGTTTTCATTATTGAACATTATTAAAGTCTTTTTGTATAAAGACTGTGAACATAAATGTGTTTCCTGTTGTTTGCTGCATACATGTATGTTGCTGCCTATTCACTAAAGACGTATTATCCGGTCAGGCATGGCCCCAGCAGCATAACCAAAACCTCTGTTCAGTTGTAATTCTTCTGTTTAAGTCAATTAGAATACGTAAAACAAACATAAGGTCAGTTCCTCTAATTATTCCAGATTCTTTCCATGTTTTTATCCTCAGACTGACACATAAGTGTCCCATCAGAGTAGATCCAGTTACACTATTCTGTCTGGGGATATCTTAGCAGGCTGGAAACATTGAGACTTGTACTTGTACATTTGTATTGTATTATGTGTATTAAGTGCTGGCGTAACACACATTGTAATGCTGGTTTTCCTTGTTTTACTGCTGTGCAATTAACATTATTGTTGTTATTATTGTAAGACATTTACCCCAGAGCCCTCTTACATAATCCCTCAGTCAGTGCATATTTTGGCCTGGTTGCTAAAAGCCGGAGGATATTACTTTACTTCAGTGGCAGCAACACGACACCTGTACTCTCCCATCAAGAACACAGTGGAAAAAAGAAAAAGTTTCAGGTAACATAATGGCCACCATGACTCAAGTTCCTCCAGCCAGTGAGGGTGAGGCAATTGCTCCTAAGCTGTTCTACCTCCAGCAGTGAATGTACTATTTGTTGAAAGTCGGTACAATCAACCATACTAAATATTATTTTAAATGTGAAAGGGGAAACAGAGACAGCAAAGAACATCTGTGGACCCAAAACAATAAAAGACTTGCATTGGAAAACAACTAATAAAGGCCTGCTGAAATCAGCCGAGCTGCTTAGTCCTGTGGCAGCATACACACATGCACACACTGATATTTCTAGATGGTTGCAAAAAGATAATGATTTATTTTCTTATATGTTAGTAAATCTTAGGTTTTGTAGATATTGCAGATATGCAGATTGTTTTACAGACTTGTTTTTGAATCAAACTTTCAGAGTTTGCTGCGGAAATCTTGGAAAATTTCCTTTCAACATCTGCACAACTTGTAGATAACTTTCCATAGAGCATAATAAATGTCTTCAAATCCTTTGTCAGATTCATAAGCATCTGTTTTTTTCCCCCCTCTGGGGCTGAGAGAGCACTATAGGTTCATACATGATGACAATCTGCAATTTAATAGCAAATCGTTGATGTCATAGAGTCGGAAAGGTTCCTCCCTAAATATGTTCTAATCATTGACACCTAATCTGGAAAACCTGAGACTAACTGAAAGATAAATGTAGGAGTGTACTTACTTGCTCAGTTTGACTGTTTTTGTCCCTATTAGAATTGTGAATGTAAAAATAATAAACCAATAAATTTGGTTTATTATTTTTAGTGGTTTATTCTTCACTATTTTGTGACAATAAATAAAAAATTAACTTGCCTGTTCTTGCTTCTGGACTTTGGACATTACAATTTGCTGATGAAGACCGCCGGCCTGACTTTAGCCTCACAGTCCTGAAATCTTTTTATCAGCTTCCCTTTAAAGCTTACGAGCAGCCTTGCAGTGTAGCGCAGCAGCCAGCGGCACCGCCACAAGGCCCGACTCTGCACGCCTTCCATCTGCTAATTGTGTTTAGTGAGGCCGAGCTGGAGGCGCCGCTGCTTGAAATTAGTCGAACCTGTAGGCATGTTTTCCCCACACGCTACCTTTGGTTAGGTAGCTGCGGTTCAGGCTGAAATGGTAGAAATGTGTCGTATCTACGGATGTAATTATATGTCTTTCACAGTCCATTAACTGAACCGCTACCCTTTGCGTCTGAATTCTCACGACGGAGGGATGGGTAGAAATACTGCAGACCCTAATGCTATTCTACAGCAGCAATAAGCTCCAAACCCAAAGTGACTTCCTCTCCACCTCACTGCCTCCAACTGTTTCCCCCCTTGCTCTTTAGTGGTAGCAGTGGGAGCTGTCACTTCTCTTCCTGTTGTTACTCGGCCGCTCAGCAGAGCCCCAATTACCAGCAAACCACTGCCCGCTCCCCGAACAGGCCAGGTCACACTCGGTTAGCTCGACAGTAAATTTACACTCATGACCACGGAGAGAAGTTAGCCAAGCTTAGCGGTTGCTAATGTGCAGCATACTCCCCAGTGAGTCGCATGAAAACAGGACATCAAAGCTCTGTCTTCATTCTTCTCGTGCTTTTGGAATCCAGTGTTGTAGATTTATAATTACATAAACGCTAACTTCTTCACAGGTAAGCATGAGTCTAAGGATGCAGCATTAGCTTAACCTCCTAGGACCTGGCGTCCACATATGTGGAC
>NW_005187576.1:371500-400091 GCF_000239375.1 Pundamilia nyererei | reverse complement strand
AAACAGCTGAACATGAGAGGTTTTTGGACAAAGTTTGTGTTCTCCATTCTTTAAGCACCGGTTCGAGCACCGTTTAAGCACCGTTTCAAAAGTACCGATTTGGCACCGGTATCGGATAAAACCTAAACGATACCCATCCCTAGTGATCTGTGAAGTAAAATGAGTTTGATGGCCCTGGATCACGGATGGATACATGGATCCCGTACGTAGAAGCAGGTGAAAAATATTCTGTCAAAACAGCATACAGCTCGTTGCCATGGCAGCGTCTGCACTTCCCCCTACCTCTTCTGCCACCGTCTGTGAGTAGGCAGCACCGTTCAGGATTAACTTGGATTAAACGCCATTTATTCAGCACTTCTGCTGCAACTTCCTTACATGTGTTTAACAGTGTGTAGATTATATTTTAATTGTACATATTAGCTGCTCCCAGCACCTCTACCTCCCCCACATAAAAGGTGTGAGGGTGTAAAAACGTCCCGAGCTATTGAGCATGGACAGCAGATGTTGTAGGTTCACTCACAGGCTGCTAAACTACAATAATAAGCTCAGATCTGGCAAGTCTGTGTTCTCAGTTGTGTTGAGATACTTTAGTTCAGTCAGTTCATCAAAGAAATGTGTTGTGATTTCACAGTAATCAATAATCGACAGCAGAAAGTCTACATGTTGCTAATTTTGTAAGTTCAGATTGTTTACTAATAATCAGTAGGTTAATAGCAGCATTTGAAGGCTTTCAAAGTCCAGTTTCAATCACCAAAATACTGTCTGAAACAAAAAATAAATACATTAAACACTAATGAAATATGAATTGGGCCTCACGGGGCAAACATGCATTGTTTTTGTGGAGACTGTTGAGAAAATGCATTGTTTGTAACAGTGTATTCTGAAGCTCTCTGAGTGCTCAGTCAGACTGGGAGAAGTGCTCTAAAAATGCCAGACCAGCTCCTCCCCGTGACTGATCAGCCCCTGATCGTTACCTGACGTTGTCGTGCTTTTGGATGTAGATCTTGTGAAACATCATGTCTTCCTGCTTGGCGTTTATGTCAGCTTTCATCTCCATGGCAACATGGCGAGGAAGCACTGAGAGCAGCAGACGTTCCTGCAGGAAAGAGAAGGAGCCGTAAGTTCAAAGGTCAAGTGAGCGTGTTAATAGATGAGGATTGTAGCCACATTACGGGAGACTCAATCTGAATAAGTAAAGAAGGAAACGCCGATAATTTAACGTTGATTCCAATTTGCCAGTGCGAGCTCAAAGTCATTTAGAGAGGGCCGTGAGAAGCTTCAAAACTTGTCACTGCCTTAGTGCGAACTGAGAATATTTGTCCCAAGGTCATTTGTGGTTGTGCTGATTAACTTGCAATATAAAATCTGGACATTTTGTTCCCATTGTTCAATAATAATAATAATAATAATAATAATACAGTATAACCTTCAAAATGCCAAAGACAGCATGACCTCTTTCTTTGCTGCTATGGCGAAAAAATACGGGCCATACTCTCAACAGCTGAATTACAGACGTTATCAGGTCATGACATTTTGAAATGCATGAAAAGCTGAGCTGCATATTTTTGCTTGAATGTCAGGTAAAAAATAATAAAAACCTATACCAAAACAAAACAATAAGCAGTTTTAATTCCTTCATTGTTGGATTGCAGGTGAATGACGTGAGAAAATGAGCTGCAAGACGAGTTTCAACCTGAACAAATTTAATTTAAAATTATAAATGAATAGTCTGTACTGTATAAAAATGTCATGCTAAATTATTAAGGTGACAATAATACTTCTTCACTAAAGATTCTCTCTCACCCTGGAGCTCATTTCCTTTTCTTTCTTCTTTTTTCCAATAACCATCAGTTCTATATCAGTCTTTGGCTACGCATGCGTCTCATGTTTGCACAGTATCGCCTAATCTCTTTGCACCACACGCTTCTTGTTTAATTGTTTGCATTGTTGTTTAATGGCGGCTGGCAAAAAGCTTCTAAGTGCATTAACGTAATCTTCTAGTGGGCATAGGACACCACTACAGGGAGAAGGTAAACAAGGGCAAAAGCGATATTTTAAGACAAGAAATAATCACAGAATCATAACTTGACTTTGAACCTGTTAATATTACGACCATCCCTGTGAACACAGTTCCTGTCTACTGTTGATTGTTCGATATAGCGATATAAATGTGTACTCACTATAAAACTTTGTGGTGTTTGACATAATTTTGAAGCACATCATGGGTGGGACGACATTATTATATGTGAAGCATTTCTTTAATAAAAAGTTTGCTTGATTTAATCAAACAAACTTTTCTTTTGTCACCAGAGCTTTCTCTCTCTCTCACCTGCTGCTGATTTTCCCTCTGGGAGTGGAGGCGAGCCTGGATGCATTCCCTGGTCTCCTGAAAGGCTTGCCTCTGGGAACCCTCAGCAGGGTAATGGGTGCACACGCCCACGATGTTGGTGCAGGAAAAGATCAGCACGTTGGACACTATCTGTGGAAGAAGGTGGGAGTGAGAACAGGGTTTCCATGTGAGCCAGGGATGAAACGCTCCTACTGTTGCTTGTCATTTCCCTTTCTCCCTACAACGTTACTGAAAACTGACTCTTGGCCAATCAATCAAGAACATAAGTAGATCTTTTTTCTTACACTATAATATAATGATTCATTTGAGTCCCAGTAGGTGCCGCTCACTTAGAGTGAGCTATACAATACAGACAAGTGAGGTCAAAAGTAACCTCCCAGTATAGAGGAAATGTCTTTTGGAGTACCGAAACACAAAATGACTCAAACAAAATACAGAGAATACACGTGCGTGCTACTTCATCTCCTCAGGTCTGGGTGAAACTTTGGTGCCGCGATATGAAAGCAGTGTTTCTTCATTGCACCTTTGCGTCACTCGTGAGTCGCGCGTCTGAAACTGCTTGTTCTACTCGCTGTACAAGACTTGCTAACATATGACGGCCAAAAACAGAAGGAGGCACAGTGCTAAACTCGGCGGGATTCCTAACTCAGTGTGCATGCAGGTGTTATTAATATTATGCAAAACTGCACCTGGCACAGAGTTCTTAAAAAAGCAACGGAAACAGCACTAGCAGATGGAGAGGTGTGATCCACACAAGCTAAAAAGAAAAATGAAGGGAAAATATGTTACAGTATTTAAGAGTATTAATTCTGCAAGTAATGTCTGGAAAAGGACTTTTACACTCATACAATCATTCACCCTACAGATTAATTTGCTATTGCTATATTTCTTATGTTTGCTTTCATGGAAGAAAATTGTTAGTATTTAAGTGGAATCTTTTCTTTTTAAATCACATTAAGAAACTGTATTTGGTGTGCAAATGATTGCACAGTCGTCAGAATATTAGTTTGGGCTATTTTCAGAGTGGGGTGGTGATTAGTAAGACGTCACAGCGAGAAGGTCCGGGGTTTGAGTCCACCATCTTTCTGTGTGGAGTTTACATATTCTCCCCGTGACTTCCTCCCCCCACAGTCCAAAGACATGCAACTAGTGGGGTTGAGTCAACTGGTGATTCTAAATTGGCCGAATTGTGTGAATGAGAGTCCTGCTGTCTCTCTGTGTTAGCCCTGTGACTGAAGACCTGTCCAGGGTGTAGGTGTACCCTGCCGCTCGCCCTGTGCCAGCTGGGATATGATTCTGAGAATCCAATAAATCCAATAAACTATAAACTTCTTAGTAAAAATTCTTAACTTATGACCAAAAATGGCCTCACGAGGTTATAGTGACCTTGGCCTTGGAATATCACAATTTTTTTTATCAGTTCTTTGAATCCAAGTGAATGCTGTATCAGCTCCAGAAGAAATTCCCTCAAGGCAGGAGCGACAGATGGACAAACAAAGAAGACATTTAAAGAAGTCAGTGGATAAGCTGTCGACTATTTTCTGACTTTTTATTGACCAAATATAGTCAAATATAGTTATAGTGCTAATAAAAAGCTGCAGAGGGGTAGAATGGTGAGTTGCGATAATGAGAAAGTGAACTATGGAAATACATAGCTGATCAAAACTTTTAGTAAGTATGATCTCAAATATGTAGTTAAAGGCAAACATTTTACACGAATATTAAGTGTTTCTTTTTTAGAGGCTAAATGAAAATGCAAAGTAAGGATATTTACACTTTACATATGCAAAAGTGACATAAACGACTTGACAAAGGTAGAAAGCGGTGTATATTTTCCACATGTGCCTTTGTTTTCCCTCTAAGAGCAAAGGCACTCTTTGTTTCCACGAGCTCCACTGATGCACTTCCTTCTCCTTAGGCAGGACTGAGGTGTCTCAACCTGCTTTTTTGACTTTGACACAGCTTCCATCAGATTATCCACCTAAAACCCCGACAAGGCGCTGTCTTGTTTCTGATTAGAAGATTCAACAGAGGCCAACTCACATGATCCCAGTGTGAATGTTTGCATGTGATGAGGCAGAGATAATCAGTGTGTTTATCAGTGGCACTGCACTAACACAGGGACAAAATCAACACTTTCCAAAGCTGCCATCATAAACGGCAAAAACGTACAAAAACTAATTGGTGGTTTTAAACCCAGATCTGCGCTCAGTGTCGAAGACCACGAGAAAGAGTTAACACGGTTAACGCTTGTTAACCGTGTTAACGCTTGTTAACCGTGTTAACTGTTGTTAACCGTGTTAACTGCCTCTGTTCAGATAAAATTTGCATAAGCCGAGTCTATAAAAGTTTATCTAACGTTTAACATGTAACATCGTCCTGAGAATACCCAGACATTTTTAAGGCACCTGGTTTACTGCTAGCTTTCTGTACCCTGACTTAAAAACAAAACACAAAAAGTATTAATTGTTAGTCATGGAAATGACTAACTGGGCTTTTGATCATGCAGGATAAAGACTTCAGATCGTTTGCCATTGCTGCTAAGTCACAAGATGAAAGGAAATTTGACATTAGATGAAAGTAAAACCGAACCTCTTCAATATGGCTATTTGCATTATTAAGATACAACATCCATCCTCTAACCAGGCTTTCAGCTTACGCGTACACAAACACTGACACATGTGTTTTATGATCCCTTTGTGAACAGGATCATAAAGCAGTATATTAAATCTCTACTAAAGCTAAAACAAGTAATGAGTAATGACTCAGAAATAAAGTAAGGTTTACAGAGAAAACTGATTACTGAGCCGCTGCATTTAATGCAGGCTTACTGTAGTGACACACTGTCCAGTTATGTTCCTAGCATCCAACAGTTAGTAGAACAGGAGAGAGAGCTGTTCATCTGTGGGAAACCCCATTCTGAGGCACGTTTCCACATCTAGGCCTTAAGAAAACTCGATTTATTTTATTTTATTTTTTTTAATTTACAGGAAAAAAGGCGTCTCCGGGTTTCATTGACTCTGTCCAAGTTTCCACCTATCAAACAGCTTCGCAAGTTGCCGTGTGCCCAAAGCACCAGTGCTAAAAGACATTGTTTCCATTCAGTTGCAGGCATACAGTGAGTCCTGGGACTGGCAGCCAGCAGCAAGCCACAGCCAGTGGGCCATTCTTTTCTCAGAGTTATTTAATGGGTTGAATCAGCCAGCTGAATCACATTAACACCACAGGCCTCAGTGTTGCCGGAACAAACACAGCACGTCTTTATCAAGTCAAAAACCCCTCAGCAGGTCTCCATGCAAAAGAAAAAAAAGGGAAAAAACAACCAGACTCATAAGGAGGAGTGGCTGGCGGAAGGCAAACCTGGAAGTGAGACACAGCCAACAACCAAAAAAAAGAAAATGAGGCATAAGGCATGAAAGGTGCTGAATTTAGAAAAGGTTGCTCTTTGCCATTTCTGCTTCTTGTCTAACTGAAACACTGTTTAGATGAACTGGACCAAACCAAAGAAGACTAATGACTTTTTAGATAAAGTCAAGAGTTGAGAAGTCCTCCTGCCCACAAAGGTTTGTTTCCCATCATGTTCCAGCTACTGGTCTTTCAGCTTCTCTGCTGATCCTTTAACATAAATGCTCAAACTGTTACAGTGAATTACATCTATAAACTTTACTCAGTGCATGCATATGAACATGTTTAGATGTTCCTAAAACCTTTACAGAAAAGCTGAATGAAAAAAAATGAACGAAGAACTGAACGGATTTTATGATCCAGTTGAAAAAGTCTTTTTTTTTTTTTATCCAAACCTTTCTTGGAAACAGGTTGTACAAGACTAAAGTATCAAATTTTGCATTCAAATTATTATCCTTCTTCAACTAATATTACTGCATGCAAAAATAATAATAATACAAATTTTGTGCTACAAAACCTTAAACCTGAAAGTTTTTCAAAGACCCTGACATCACACAAGTGAATACGGGTGTATTTGACAGCTGGATCGAAAGCATTTCATAGCAACCATTATGTCTGTGAGCCTGAGAGGGTCTCGTTTGCATAACAAATGTGTCTGAATTTACAGTGGAGTGAGTACTTATTAGCTGTACGAACAATTGCCGTGTAGCATGAAACCCTCGATAGCTGAAGCCTCACTGCTACAGTAGGGTGTCGAGATCTGTATGTTTCCCAACACTCTTGCTAGGAAACGCGTGTTGCTGTTTGAAATTTGACATTTAAAAGGTGGGCTCTTGCTACCTGTGGCGTAGCTGGTTAACGTCACTCTAATTATGATTTACTTGAAGCTAACCAGCCAGCTAAAGCTGCTCATGGATCTCCACGGAGCCCTTGTAGCATCCCGCCCCCACACTGCCATAGAAACAGCACGGATCACATAAAGTCTTTCAACAGGTCAATAGAAATTTTCCCCAGCGGCAGTCTTATTCTATTAATACTGCCAGCACTCACCCAGACCTTATTTGGAAACCTATGGGCTTTTCCTCACCACAGAGGGAAAGTGAGAGTGCAAAAAAAAGGAAAAAGAAAGAAAAAAAGGGATCCCATGTTTAAAGCGGAGCTCATCCCCAGGGAAGAACACAGACATCTATCATCTAATAACTACAGAGGAAAACATAGCCAGCCTAAACTCAGCTCAAAGCCCCCACATGATCAAGGACCTGTGATGCTGCCGCAAGCAAGACGCTAAGCATCATCACACAACAGGCAGATTTCAAGCTAGGTAAGAAAAAACAGATAAGACACTCCTGTTATATCCTCGTTCGAGGGATCAGCTGATTGATGGAGGCCACTGCAGCAATCAGGACCAGCCAATAGACATGTTGCATGTAGACAACACTCAATACACTCAGTGTGTCTCTGTGAGGTCTCATTTGTAAACAGGGCCAAGCGGCTCACGAACACATTATCACAAGAGGTCTATAAAACAAAAGGAGAGATTTATGGGAAATCAGATGCACAGCATGTGATTTACTGCATGCATAAATGAACATTTTACAGTTTTACAACTATTGCTAACTTTTCCCAGAAAGCTGCATTATTTTTGAACTGATTTCATTCTGCGAGAACAGTTTCCTAATTTAAAGATGATTGAAATTATAAGAATCTTTTCAAAATTTCTAGGAATCAAACTGGAATCAAAAGACTTTTTTCCCCTCCAGAAATCAAGTTCAGATGGATTTTCTTCATGTGACAGAATGAGCATCACAAGATACAGATGACACACAACGCAATGTGAGCAGCGAGCATCTCTGAAAACCAGCGACAGAAGCGAACAAAGACCTGAAGAGGAGCCCTTTAGTTTAAAGTCCTGATACAGCATCAACAGATTTACTTAATTACTTAAATGTGCTTAAACTACAAGGTGTTTTTAATACTTTGTCTACTGTCTAATGGGCTGTATTTGGGTACAGTTGTTTCAATATTTGCACTAAAAACTATTCGTTTTAAATACTGGTTTATTATGATTGTAGTGAATTTTGTTATTCATGTCATTCATTTTTAGTCACTAGCAAACTGAGACTTTGAGCTGTTTTTCTTGAATGCAATACATCAAATTGAGCATGAGCACATTTGCAAATATATACTAAATATATAGTTATTAATAACTGCAAAATCATTACTGGAAAACTATATTATCAAACTGCAGTCTTACTCTTATCTTCCTCTTGTTCCAAAGCATCACATGTTCATCACGTGAATATGTTTCCTGTATCTTTTGCAGTCATAAAGCAGAAACATCATTCATTTTATTAGGTTGACAGTGAGGTAAACCAGCAGGAACAAACCATACAAAAACATTATATTTTCTCTAACTTGGGTAAAAGCGGTACAACGATATCACCAAGAAAAAAGCCAACCTTAGACATTAGTGACTGCACATGCGATGCATGCATAACTTTTACTTTTTTTAAGTAGGTGATTAATAATTGCCAGCAGAGGCCATAAAAACCGAGTAAGATCTCGTAGGCGTCAATATTTACCCACTAGTCTCCCACACCTATCTTTTTTATTGCTTCAGAGGTGTCAGATTTCCTCTCTACTCGTGAGTTTTAGCTATGCTTCTAGTAGACTTTCCATATATGTTCATGTATTTCAAAGATACCTGATATAGTGTTTGTAGCAACAGCTAACATCCAGCCTTGACCAAAATGATGTTTTTCATGCGCTGTTTCAGATCCATTTGACTTTCTCTGCAACTAGCGCTGGTGTAAGGCAATATTTTGGAGTAATGCAAAGATTTGACATAACATAAGCACAACTTCACAGAATTTGTCAAAGAGTACTATAACAAGTTTGGTTTCGATGGCAGACACTTTCAGTTCATCTCATAGATGTGATGCCTTTGTAAATAATGTGATGGGATAAAAAGCAAATTGATTAAAGCTGAAGAAAGGTCCCGAGTGCGTCAGCAAATGGAACAGTGGCAAAATCGAAAACCACTAGTTTAATTCCATCTCATCCAAGAATGCTTACTGTACCACTTTGCAATGCAACAGCAAATAAGCAACTGCAGCTTCTGAAGGGAAAGTAAGCTGCCAAGGAATTAGGCAAACTCAAGTGTGCTATAAGGAGCAACAGAGCTTACTCAAGCATTCTGGACACCAAATAAATCAATAAATAAACTAGTGATTTACTCATATTTATGATCACTGAGCACAGATTCATTTTAAAATTCTAATTCTTTTGAGGGAAAAGTCAGCGAAAGGAATAAACAGTCTCACTGCCGTGAAACACTGTAGGTCTAATTATACCTTTAATTATGATTAAAATATCATATTACCAGTTTACACCCCCTTTGGTTAGAACACTGAAGTACATTGTGTGCTGTAAGGATAAATGCAGGTCATGTGCTGCATGCTGATTACTGTGAGCAGCCCGCTGCCAGCCTCATTCTGCAGGGCAGTGTACAAGAGGGTGAAAGTCTCTCACGTGATAGCCTGCAGTTGTTTGTTGCTGGATTTCCCCTCAAAAGCTGTCAGCTGGTACATTAATGCCTTGGTAACCAGGAACAGACCTAAGAACCAAACTGCATGGACCAAAGACAGACTTTGTCACACCAGATGCAAACAAATGCAGACAAGTAAACGCAATTCGTGGTGCATAACAGTTTTTCTTTCATATGAGCTGCCGTTCATACGCATGTTTACAAAACTAAATTTCGATTTGAAATTAAAAGCAACTATCAAAAAGAAGTTCTTCAAATTCATAATCATGAAGGCTACAGCTGTGAATTGATCAACTTTCAAAGTTGTGACAAATAACGACTTTAGCAGCGTTTCTGGAGAACACATTTTTGCCCTCACAAGACAGCAAGCAGCCGGAGAATAATGGGAAATATGTGAAAAGAGAAACCTGCAGTGACAGACAGACGATTAGTCTGGAGCTTCTTCAAAAAAGTGAAGCTGCTAAGAGAAACAGAAAGAGTACAAAAAAACAATATTACACAAACTTCATGAGCACAATGTGGACTATTATTTGAAGCCTTAACCCTGGCATCTTTGGAGTTCTTGTCTCGTTTGGGGGGGGATGAGAAGCGCAGGAGTCCTAAGTTATCAGCTATATCAGTGTTAGCTATATTTGTTAGCAAAGTGCATCCATTATCTGCTACACTTTTTCAAATCCTTGTTTAGCTATGTACAGGCGACGCACGTTGCTGCCAGTGCCCACATGATCTAATTACCAGTTATACATTAAAATGCAAATTTTGTGCCTCAGCTTTAAACAGGTGAGTTATTTAAAAAAAAACATCCTCTGTACAGCTGTCACAAAAAGAGAAAACAGAGGCTTTTTGAATTGAGCATTATAACGCACCACTCTGTGGGGGCTGGCTTGTATTTGGAGCCAGTCTCAAGTGTTTCACAAGATGGTGAAATCATCACGTGGGCCACAGAGGTGGATATAAGGTTAACGCTCTCAACAGAGTGGAGTCTTTGGGCATAACGAATGACAATTGCACACCTAGGCTGGGGTGACAATAACTGCTTGTCTCTTTGGTCAGCTGGACTCTGATGAAGATACGGCACAGCTGAAATGTTAGCCTGTTTGTACAATTACAGGCTGAATTAATCACTGTGCTGGAGTATCGCTCTCTGAGAACAAGAACAGCACTTCATTTGGAGGCGCTGATGGAGCATCACAAGCCACACACTCAGACATGAAAGCTTTTCATTGTTTTAATCCCCTTCCCGACAACTCGACTTAAGTCTTGATAGAGACTCGAGAATCTGATTCTGAACTCGTGTGTGAAAACACCCTTCATCATGCTTCTTGCCTGTCCTTGGACTTCCAGGGTCCCGGCGTGAGAACATCTCTAGAACCTAGAGACAAATTCCAATATAAACAGAATGTGAAGTGTAAGCCATTTAAACTGAGTTAGTCTTCAACTGCAAACAGTTCTGGAGTTTTTCTTTAACACACTGCAGCAAAATTGCTTTCAAGCAGCCCTGATGCTTCACAGGAGACGCTGAACTCCTGGTTACTGAAAGGTCATCATGTGAGTCATGCCTTTGAAGAAGAAAGACAAGCCCACCGATGAACAGAAGAAAAAGCATGTTTAATTTTTCATCTCACGCTTCAAAAGAGAAATGACAGTGAGGGGACACTGACTAACTGTAGATTCTTCCAAATATAGCGTCTGGATTTTAACGCAGGTCATATGGGAGACAAAGCTGTATGGCAGTCTTTGATGTCAACGCCTTGCACTCAAATCTATTCCCCTGCAATGCTTTGAAAACTCTTGCAGGAAACAAATCCATTTTTAATAGCAAGGTATGTCAGCTTTGATGAAAGGAAGAAATGACAACGCGGTTTTCTTTGGCTGTACAGGTTTATTCAGAGCCGTGCAGTCAAGGATTCAGACCCCATCTTACCTTAAATGCTTCCTTATGAAATAGTCTACAACAATAGCGCAAATATCCGGTAACATCCCCATCGCCTTATTACTGGAGAAGCCATGAGCTTACATAGAAAAAAGAGAAATGGCCTGAGAAGGCGTCCCCTTGTCTGCCTCAATGATAAAACACAATGAGAAAGCCTAATGTGTGTCCTGGGACAGCTGGTGCTGTAATAATACTTGTCATGCATTCTCTGGGCTATTGCCACAGAAACTGTTTTTCAGACAGATACATGGCAGACCCTTTCAGTTTGAAAGCGGAGAGTGATGTGTGATCTGCGCAAATGCACAAAATTTAGAAAGTACAAGATTACAACATAGAGCGTGCACCACATTAGCAGAGAAGTCTCTGGTACTCTGCGTCAACAAAGAAGGAGTTTAGGAACAGTACTGAGCTGAGTCACCTGTGTTTTTGATGAGCTCAGAGCCCGATGTGCAATCGCTCGAGTTACATCGGTACAATAGAGGAAAACAGGAGTTGATTGAAGCTGAGGAAAGCGAATAAAGCATGAGGCGCTGCACCACCAGTGTAGACGGATGGATTGAATCAAACGGGAGCACAACTGTTCAATCACATGACAGAAATGTGTGTCTCAGATGCTTTCTGTGTAGACCGTGCTTTCAAATTTCCTCTGAATTTAATGAAAGAGTTGAACATTTTAGCAAACGCGCTCTTATGTCTACAAAGCTCATCTCAAACAGACCGTAAGCACTTAGGATAAACAGTGGAAGCAGGAGATAACAGGTAGAATAACTGCAAAGACTGTGAACCAGCTTTTCTAATCTCACCTAATATGCTGTGCTTTCACAGGGATTTAGATGCTGAGGCTCAGACAGGCCTCATGTATTTAACATTTAAAGAGCTATACAGAGCTTTAGTGGTGATAATAGAGACTTAAAGTCAGTAAAGAGAAGTATTTATGCATGAATCTGCTTTTTACAGTCGATAAATGCCATCCTGTTTCATGTTACTACAAACACGGAGATTACATCCATAATGGAAACTGCAAGACAGATGTCAGCGACGATTCTATTTCCACCACAATAAAGATAACGGCACTGAGCTTATTATTCAAAATATATTCACAACATGCTGTCAAATAAGCATTTGCAAGCAGTGAATGAGGTGGTTGTCATCTCTCTGCACGTCTAACACTCAGGGTCATCTTCAGTTGTTTGTGGTAACTCATGATATCACGAGTGGGCCTTATTGTATCGGGTTAAAGTATTTCCATTCAGTTTCAAGCATAGCTGGAATCTAAACAACCCAGGAGCAGTTGTTCAAATATACAGAAAAGTATGTATGAGGACACTGCTGTGGTTATGATTTGTATTTTTGTGTGCTCTGTTCTATAAATACACATTCTCGTGATATATGTGATTGAATGTAACCCAGAGAATGACTAAAGCATGCTGGACCTTGATTTTCATAAATGCACATGATAAGAAAGTAATTTCCATGCAAGTATGCAATTGGACATGCACCAAATGTACTTGAAGCCAAACATGTGACTGGACACATACTGTGTTTGTCTTGCATGCACAACTGAGCAAAGCGGCTGAAACGATTCACAGATCACAGTTGTACCCCAATCCTTGAGTTTTAGTCGAGTTTGATGGTTGGTGGATCTCTTGGTCCAGACTGAATTCTCATTGGATTTACTGTAATCAATTTTGGTGGAAGTGATTAACTGACTTTTGATGATCTGCTGACTCTGACGATCCCTGGATTTTTGCAAGAAGGTTTATTGCAACGTCAAGAAGTTGATCCAATATCTTAAGATATCTTAAGATATAAAGGTGTCCATGGCATAAAAGCACAGGGCTGTAAAATAACCAATAAACACTTCAATTAAAAAAAAAGAAAGGAGTCATTCTTGCAACCTGTTTAGTGGATAAATTACAAAATCCTAATTTGGTTAAGCTTTCTTTTATTGTTATGGATACGGACAAGGTCTTCTATGAAAACTCACAGATTGGTGCACTGAAGTGAAAAACAATGCAGACAGACGCTAGACAGTGAAAAAGTGCGTAAAGTGGCTAAAAACAGAAGATCATGAGGAATGGGAATCAAATCAATAAAATCAATTAGTTTGCTTATTTGTTGGTTATAATAAAGTCGTAGGGTTTGGTTGCGTCCCCAAAAGGTGTGGCCAGAGCAGAAAAAAACCCTCCAAATGCGTCTACCTTTTAAAAACATTTTTGTTTAGTGAGCAGCCATAAATCGTAGGACTCCACCTACACATAGGTGTTACACCTGGGAGTTCAAGACAATCTGAGCAAAGAACGAGGAGTAGAAAGGTACGGACAAATAAAATTCCAGCTCCATGTTTGGTTCCCAAAGTGGCCAGAGCATGAACTCTGAGACCTGTATGTGTTAGATGTGTTGTGTATAACTGCACTATATCCACTTGGTTCACAGTTTTATCTACACAGCCCCGTTCTTCCGTGTCTGCCCGTCTGTTGCGTTTGGGTGTCTGATAGCCATCTGGGGCTAGCGGACAGTGCTGTCTGAATGATCAAACACACCCACGCTGTGATTTCCACAGCACCGAGCCAAAACAGACTGGGAGCCCTCAGAGGCTGTTGGACTGAGTCTTGGTTACAACTGGCCTGTTCAGTGACAGTTTACACTGTAACACCTTTCAAAATATGCCAACTGCACTGCTGAGCCTGCCAAAACCCTTCAGACTGTTGTTCGGTTGTGTCAACATTCCCTCGCAAACATATCTCCACATATCTACAACTCCATATCTGCAAAATACCAAGTGAAGTGTGCCTGGTACAAAAGAGGAACTTTATAATGACCTTTTGGTGCTATTAAGATATCGTCTTCTTTTAGCATAATTTGAACAGGGCACCACTCGTAAAGCTTCACCGCGTATGATCTCAGGCATATCTCAACACCATTTGCACTTCCACGCTGAGAGGCAGTCGTTCTAAAATTGGCAAGGCCGTTTGCTTCTTTTTAATTTTTTTATTTAAAATGTGGCAAGCTGTATGTAGGAAAGCCTTAAACCTCTACTGGACACACACACACTTACATAGTATTACAGTGCGTACCAGGTATATGATATATATAGCTGACCACAGGACTTTAATTCATCAGCCTGAATGCAGATTTGATGTTCTTCCTGCAGCTGCTTTGAGGTAAAATGATATAGGCTCATTCAGACACTCAGAACAATAGAACAATCAAACCATCTGCAACAACAGTGCGTTTGTTCTGTAATTTCTCACAGTTCAACCTGGGAATTAGAAAGACATAATCAACATAGCAGAGCAGCAAAATGTCAAACACATCTTGATGTTTTCATGAAACAGCCTCAACAGCTGTCTGAAGACTTGAGTGCTAGACTGATGGCTGGGTAAAAAGGAGGTAGTGTTCACCATTTATGGAGGCAGTAATTGCTTAATTTCATCTTATAATGCACATCTGACACCTTTTAATAGTTTGATAGCACCAAGTGTTAGTCTTGCGGTGTAAATGAAACCGGGAACATTATGCATTATTCAAACCATCCATTAGTGTGCATTATTAAATGTAAGTAAGTAAAACTTTATTTATATAGCACCTTTCTAGATAAAAGATCTCAAAGTGCTTCACACAAGGATAACAAAGAATAAAACAAAACAGACAACAGTTAACAAAATGCAAATCTAAAAAGATGTGTTTTTAGTTGTTTCTTTAAAAGAAGCTACTGAGTCCAGAGATCTTTAGCTCAGTGGGAGTGAGTTCCACAGTCTGGGAGCCACAGTGGCAAAAGCTCTCAGCCTTGTATGATGAATGACAAGCAGACCCTGATTATATGACCTAAGTGACCTGCTAGGGACATAGGGCTTTAGAAATGTTTCTTACGAGATAAAAGCAAGACCGAACCAGAGATTTGACGTGAACATCCAAAGTGAGAGCTGAGTCGAAGGTTACCCCGAGGTTCCTGATAGACGATTTAACAAATGTTCCAAGGGGACCAAGATTCCTTATCTTAGGTACATGCCTGTCAGGAGCACATACAGGGACTTCAGTCTTTCCTTCGTTAAGTTGGAGGAAGTTGTCAGCCATCCAACCTTTAATGGAATCTAAGCACTCATTCAAAATCTGTAGCTTAGAAACATCTTGGGGCTTAAAAGAAATTTATAACTGATATCGTCTGCGTAGCGGTGATAGCTGATGTCCTCAAAGGGGCTCAAAACATGCTGGAGGGGAAGTAGATATATTAAGAACAATAAAGGCCCCAGCACAGAGCCTTGTGGCACACCATAAGACAGGGACGTGGAAGATGACCTGTATTTAGAAAATGCCACAAATAAAAAATCCCAGAGCAGGGTCAATGGTTGCTGAGGTGCATATTGTGCAGAGGTCTGCAACTTTCTGCAGAGTCAGTCACTGAAACTTCAAGTGAGAAACATACAGAGAAACAACAAAGAAATCAAAAGCAACAAATATCGTATCCAGTGTGTATTTGTGCTTTCAAACTCTCAGATGGGTAATTAGAATCCCCAAATCAGTACAATAATTAGTAAAAATTATCTGATTAACTCTAGATTAATTTTAAGGCTGGACCCAAGAGCTGTACTTTAAAACATAACGCCTGCAATTCCGGGATCTTCGTTGGAAAGCCGTCGAGCAGGATTAAATTTACAAGCAGAGACATGGATCAGGGAAGCTCTACGAGGATGACAGCTAATTCCATAACCTGTAGCCCGTGAGCAGCTGTATCTAGCTCAGCATACAAAGCAGCAGACGTTCAAACTCCATCCATATAAGGCCAGGTGGAGAGACTATGAGCCTTATCACACCCTGTGTTCCTTTACTGCTCTGCCTCACAGTCATAACACATGTGGGCCGCATCGCTGGAGAGGGATCAGAGTGCTGAGGCTTTTCTTTGACAACCAGCCACAGAATAATGATAACCTCAGTGCTGAAAGACAGCTCTTCTGGGCCCGATTTGGACTATCTGTAATTTCAGAGCCAGTTTTAGCCCTTTCTAAATATAAAAAAGAATAAACAAACGTGCAGACACACTCCTCTCTCACTCGCTCTCTTTCCAGTGAGAATAAACACACCCATACAACAGTTTGTTTCTCTCAGGGAAAAAAAAGTATCACTTTGTATTACTTAAGAAAGCAGTTTGGTAATTGCAAATTTTAAAAACAAATTTAAAATTTAAACCATAGTTAAGGGACAACCAGCTTTTATCTGCTTTTCTATGTTTGAGCTGTGGGTCAGCTGAATTTTTGCAACACCGTGATCAGCATTTGTTACTATTTCCTGACTACATTAAACATTGAAAAACAAAACTCTATAAAAAATAGCTTCTAATTGCTGTAGTGAAACAGTTGAGAGAAGTTTGGCTGACTGTCACATGCCTGGTTACCATATGGGACATATGTGTCCCAAATGCTTCTGCTTCCCACCAGTACTTGCAGTGGGAATGCTTTCCCATATCCAGTCTCTGTCATGAACTCTCACTACAGAGCAGACCATAAAAATAACAATAACAATAAAGGGAAGCAGGAGTGAGGCATGTGCACAACACTAAAACAACTGTCTTAAGCAAGATTTCCAGATAAAATATATCAAGACTGCTAGACATAGTGTATCTCTAAACAGGCTTCATTATCAGATCTATACGTATCACACCGAGCGCAGTTTTTCACACATTGCACTGGTGAGTCATCTGTAAACACCCCAAAAACAAAACAACAGCATATTTTTCTATCTCGATCCTTTGGCGATGTGAAGACGGGATAATATATTTGCATTCATTACTATTGATAATGAAATTATTTTCCACAATTAGCATAATGGCACATAATGGGCTCAATGGGCTGTTCGTGCCACCTTGACAATGGCAGTCTGTGTGGTGCGCTACACAAATGTGCATGCAACAGCACTCTGTGTGCGGCACACACACTGTGCGAACAAGGTCAGAGCTGTGCGAGCTGTTAAAAAATGATTTTAGTCAGTATAATAGTTAGTAGTTAGTATGATGCTGTCAGTGGTTCAGTTTACATTGTACTGTTATTTCTAACATTGTATTGTGTTAATGTCCATAAAAAGGTTATTACTGATACTGAGTGTATCAGTAATAATAATATCAGTAATAATAATAATAAGTCTTTCCTTCAGGCTCGGGTCCTCTACCAGAGGCCTGGGAGCTTGAGGCTCCTGCGCAGTATCTCAGCTGTTCCTGAGACACTGCGGACAGAGATTTCCGATGTTGTTCCCGGGATCTGCTGGAGCCACTCGCCTAGCTTGGGAGTCACTGCACCTAGTGCTCCGATTACCACGGGGACCACTCTTACTTTCACCCTCCACATATTCTCTAGCTCTTCTCTGAGCCGTTGATACTTCTGCAGCTTCTCAGGTTCTTTCTTCCTGATGCTGCTGTCATTCAGTAATTATAACAATTAAGAACTTCAGGTATTTTAAAGGAAAGGAGAAACAAATTATGCAAATGCTATTTTAAGTATTAGAATACAGTATATATCCTAATATTATATATAATAATATATTATATATAAAGTAATATAGTATATTTCCCTCTCTTACATTGTCAGTATACTGTACATTTCAGGCATGTGCTATTTTATGGGGTTATTGTGGATTAAACTTGTCTAACTTCCATGTATTTTACAGGAAAGGGGACACTCTTTATGAAAGCTATGCTTGAACAGTGACTGAAAAAAAAATTTGAAAAATGACTTGGATCCATCATTGTAAGGCAGCGGTCCCCAACCCCCGGGCCACAGACCGGTCCGTGAGTCATTTGTACTGAACCGCAAGAGTTGAGGGTCGGGTGTGACATTTATGGTTTTCAGGGTCTTTATCGTTTTCTATTGTTATTTTTTTATCATTAACTCAGTTTCCCTGGGTCTTTTCCCATGAGTTATAAATAAATCTTTGTTTTTTTGGTACCGCTACTGGTTTTATTTTGTTGTATTTATCAGCGACACCTTAAAGGCCGGTCCGTGAAAATATTGTTGGACATAAACCGGTCTGTGGCGCAAAAAAGGTTGGGGACCGCTGTTCTGAGGTCACATAGGCCTGTTTTTTTCTTTAATCCACTCCATAGTATGGCGCCCCCAAAAAGCATAGCATATTAAGATGGAAAAATATTGTTTATTTTTCCTCAAAATTACCATAAAAATTGCACAATACTTAGATTGACAGTATATTTGTTTCTTTGTTTCCTGTAAAACCCTGGCTTGTTACCCCCTTATTTTAGTTTGCCTACCATTACATATCTGTAGGTAAATGTAATTAAATTGTAATTTCAAATAAAAGACACTGAAATTCCTATTTAATTACAGGGGAATTACTCTGTTTGTATTATAAAGGGTTAACCATCATTGTACCCCCCAAATCAGTTCTTTTTGGTTGTGAATGATGACAGGGTATCCTGCAGAACCAGCTTCCAGTTTGGGCTTCTTACACAGACACCATCTGTGCTTTTACTCACTCCCATACTTTTTCTAAATGTCCTCCTCTTTTCCCCTACGGCTAAATGATAGTTAAACTTCACACCGTTCTTGTTTACAAAAAGATCGGCGACCACACTACACACCCACAACAACCAGAGTTTGACCACATTAACAGCGTCACAACTCAGTTTGCACTTGCCGAAGAAAAAATAATGCACAATTTTATATTCAACAGTAGCCTCCTGTTAATACTTTTCTACCTTTAAGGTTAATAAAGCCTTCAGCTGTAAACAGAATTTTTTTTTATCACTAAACAACTTTCCTTTAAAAATACACAACAAAAAAACAGCAGTTTGTTTATAGAGCATTGTTAGCTCTCACTGCTCTGATCAACCACATTTCTGGCACCAACACAAGCTGTGATTATCAAACTCTATGCTCATGCAGGAGCACTCTGGCAACATTGACTTAGCAACAAGTGGATAAAAACAGTGGAGCAACAGATAAGCCAGATATTGAAATATGAGAGAATATTGGACATAAATTCACAAACAAAGCTCCGAATACATGATAATGTTACACAAATATTGTGCAATTTGCTCTGAAGTTCGCCAGAGTCCAAAACACATTTAATGTTGGTTCAAGGGATTTATTTGTGCGCTTAGTGCAAATGTGTAAACACGCTGTAAAACAGCAAAAGGGCACACTACAAATGAATTAAACACAAATGTGGTCCTGAAATCTGAAAAAAGGGGAAAACATGGAATCTTTCCAAGGATCCACAGTGTCCAGTCAGTGGCTCTGATTACACTTGGATACATATGGCCAGGTAGAAGAACAACACAGTAAATCCAGCCAGGAAAAGGGTAGAACCGTTTCCCTGGATATCACGCACTCTGGTTGTTTTACACATAAGGTTTGAGACACAAACACACACACATACACACACACATCAGAATACAAGTTGTATTCATGAGGTTCGACCCGATTCCTCTTCCAGCTGCAGCTATTATCAGCACGGAGATTTAGCATCTCTGTTCATGGAGTGCCTCTGATTCATTGATTATGAGGCGAGCCGGCAATCCCCTATGCAGCTGGCAGAGAGGGATACTCAACTAATAAAAATGGATGTGGTGAAGCACGCACGGTCAGGTCAGAAAAAAACAATACATCATGTCCCCATTTTATGCTGGGTACATTAAAACACAACTGAGCTGCTGCTGCTATTTATAAGCTATTCTACGGGCAAAAATAAGTCACTATTCCCAGATCTGTGCACTTAATCTGTCTGCCAAAGTACACATACAAACACCAGCGTAGTGCCTTAGTGTACGAGGACTCTTCTAGGAAACGGGCACAAGCCTCTAGGAAACAATTGCTCATGTCACGCTCCAGTAGTTATTAAAACTGATTTATTTGGTTAAACAGCAACAGAACTGCAACATCCAACAGCAAGCATCTGTGCGTGATGCCAAACTAATGGAAATAAACACAGAAGTCACAGCTTTTATTTCCACATTTGGAGATACAATTGTAGTAACTAACCAGCATTCTGTGTATCAAAGTAATGAACATCGTATTTTCTTAGTAAAGTAGTTTAAAAAAAAGAAAGAAAAGAGGACGTCTACAAATGATAACCTCGAGTCTGGAGATGCACAATGCAGGAACAGGGGAACACGGCTGCAAATGACAAAATTGGACTTTCACATGCTTCAACAAGGAGCGACCTAACTTCCTTTAGTACTTAAAATGTCACCACAACTTCTCAAAGAGACCGCATATAGCAGCGGCCTTTTGAGTTGTATTTTCTTTCTTTATTCCGTAATTTAACATCAGAGACTAAAGCTACCACCTGTTGTACTCACAGCTGAATGCAAGAACTATGCAGACTTATTCTATTATTGTCCATCTAATCTCCTGTTAGTTGCAGACAAATAAGTGTAGGCTCTGCAAGGCTGGGGGTAGTTTAACTAGTTCATCATTTTATGCTTTATTACTATTGAAGCTAAGCAATATGGTTGTTTAACGTCGGGAATCGTGAGAATTCACAAGAAGCAGCATGTGTTTTGAAACCAGCAAACGCTGCAGTACCTTAGGCTCCAGTTTCAGCTGTAGCTTCTTGTGTAGTTCACTAAACTGCAAACAAATGACTTCATTTTCTCCACAGCTCTGTTTTAACTTTGCTGAAAAGATTAATGAATAAATATCGTGCTTCAAATTGAGCCACTGAGTCACTACTTTGTATTCTGCTCTCCCATTCATATGAAATTCGCCTTTCTAATTCTGAGCGTACCACCAAGAGGAAATAATCTGCAAACTCGCTGATGGCCGCGTTACAGATAAGTGTAGAAGTCGGCATATTTATGTGGGGATATTTTTAGAGGTCACTGACTTCATTAAATCAATCACTCGTTCCTAAAAGGAAAAATAATGATAGGAAGGAAACATCTACTTACTTTCCATCATGTGAAAAACTAAGCTGTCATCAGCAGGCAATAAGAGAATGAGAAACGCACATTAGCTGCCTGAGAGTCTCTCACTACAGCAAGTCATGAGAGTTTGCAAACAGGCTCAACCTGAAGGGTCTTTTGCCACACACTAGTTAATAGTGTGTGGCAAAAAAATAAATAAATAAAATAAATAAAAAAAAATAATAAAAAAATATCTAATTTATTTAAATGCAGTATAAGCGACATTTAAAAAAATGCACCGATGTACAGAATCGTGCTAAAGTTTTCAGCACTTTGCACCAAATCCCTCCTGCAGAGTCAAGCAGAAGCAGGACTCCTGTAACAGGTCGTATTGATCCTACTGAACATTTATCCACCACATAATTTTTCTACGCACGCTCACTTTACTTTTACTCTTACCTCAATGTTTTGAGCAGCACGGTACATTAAAAACAAGAAAAAAATGAAAGACATGTTTTTAAATCATATATGCATAATCACATGTACGACTGATTTTCCTTTATCTGAACCTCTCTGAGGCTAGAGTGATAAAATACGAGTGCAAGGGGGAAAAACACTAATCTGTAGCTTTTTATTTATTTCTCAGCCCACTACAAATTATTCATCTGTAATACTAGAATACCTTTAATATGTGTCACAGTGCTCCTGTGCATCTCCACCATTTCTCCTGGTCCCCTTTTGTTTTTCCTCTCTCCCCCTCTCTCTGTTTGTGGGCTTGCTGCTCTGTGTGTGGGTGTGTTGACCTACTTTGCAGGATCCTCTCTACCTTCTCCTGGACGCACCTGAATCAATCAAGCACCTGCAGATCATCTGACAATCAGCTGTCTGCTATTTAAGCTGGGTTCTGACCTTCAGTCTTTGCCTTAGTGCTGTCTAACTGTGGTAGTCTTTACCTTCTCTCGCTGTAAGTCTCTGGTTCGGTTTACTTGTTGAAGATTTCTAATGCGTCTCTAGCTGTGCCTGGGACAGTCCAGCAAAGTTATAAGAGAGTGCCTGTTGCTTAGCAGCGTTAGGAGATTCTGTTCAGGAGACTGAGAGGATCGGGGACTTGCATACACAGAACCTTCCTTCCATTGGATTTTGGTACATATTGGACTTTAGTACTATCTGCACCAACACTAAATAAACTCACTGAACAATCATTCCTGAGTTCAACCTGACAAACCATGACACAAAGCGAGACACTGCTTTCAAACGCAAACTCCTGCAGTCTCCAGGTCCTTTTTAAAAAGCGTAGTCGTCATCACACTAGTTCGCTAATGGGTTTAAGAATGCGTTTTGGCAAATGCAATTCCTCTTTTGCTCTTCACACATGTGCAGCCAACGCCTGCTGAAAAGGTCATGGATTAATAGAAAGCTTTCTGATCACAGATTCTGCACATCCACATTCATTTATCTGTTCAAAGATTACAGAAACTGGAACTGGCAGGCTTTAGCTTTAGCATTGGTCGCCATTAGGAAACGTTTTGGTTTCAACCAGATTGTGATATGAGGTCAAGTAAGTGAGCAGAAGCCATGGATCCAATGGAATATTAGCACTTTATAGTGCTTTTAACCTCCGCGCGCTGTTTAAAAGGCACTTGGCTCACATAAAGTTAAGATAAACTGCTTGAAACATGGTGCTCCTCTTGCATGAGACATTTTATCTGAGAAATGTTTACTTTTCAGCAAACAGTGCTGAATTTATCTCGATGGCAAAACTAATTATTGTGTTTATTTAGATGTCAAGAAACGCAGTTACATTATCCAGAACGTTTGGAAAAGACTAAAAGGCCTGAGGCCACTTTACTATGTTGTCTAAATCTTTAGAGACAGAAGTGGTGAGGGGAAAAAAAAAGACAAATTAGTAGAGCACGGCGTTGTGATATTTGTGTGAGGATATTGTATCAATATGGGGAAACCAAATATCGATATTCTATTAAATAAGTTAAAATACTCTTGGAATAGCTGGTAGCTCGGATAGCCTTCAGATCTGAATTGGATTAGATGAGAATGGATGGAAGGATTCTTAGATTACTAGAAACAAGAGGGCTGGCTGGTGTTTCTAATGAACTTTTTCACATTCTGCAGCCGATTGCAACTTGTGGTGAGTAAATAGATGGGCAGTAAAGCATTACTGTAATCCGATTACTTTTTTCAAGTAACGAGCAAAGTAAGGGATTAATATTGCAAAACAGTAATTAGATTACTGTTACTTTCCTGTAAGCATGCTGCGTTACTGAACCGTGATTTTGTTTGTAAGAGTGTCTCTTGACAATGACATACGAGTGTGCGACGTCCATGGCAGCAACAGACGTGTGTAGATCAACAATGGATAATGTGGAGTGCGGGAGAGAGTACGACCATGCGGCGTTTAAAGCTCGGAAGTACTGACATTACTTTGAGTTTGAGTCCGTGAAAAGGGACAAAAACATTGGCGTCTGCTGCACAGTGAAACTTCAAATCTGAGCAGCACCTAGCACGCTGCCACGGGAATGTGAAATTCACAGAGAAACCCCCGGATCCTCCCACTGACATGACCGCTGCGGCACCAGGCAAACCTCCACCCGCCCCACTCCTGCTAAACAGGTGACAATAGATTTAAGAGTGACAGGACTTAGTGCCGTTGAATCTTTGATTTTTATCTATTTTTTGCTGTGTTTTACTTGCATCTATTTGAAAGACTGAGTGTATTCACCAGTTCATCTTAACTTTCTGTGAGCCAAGTGCCTTTTATTTTATTTTATATGCTGGAATGTGCAGAAAATAGTTTTAAATGTTAGACACATTTCTTCAAGTCAAAGACTGTTGCATATAATTTCATTTTTGATTGATGGAATGTGCATAAAGTTAAAAGATTAAAACTAATAAATGGATCTTTAAAAAGAGACTTTTTCACTTGATTACATTTTCTATGACAGATTATGCAGAAAAAACAGAATTGAGCTGAAAGGTCTATTGCTTTATAGCATATTCAGGTTGTGTATCGTGTTTTTAAAAAGTAACTAAGTAATAAAGTAACTAATTACTTTTGAAAATAAGCTAACGTAATGGGATTATGTTCATGGAGAAGTAATCAGTAATTAGCAACTAATTACTTTTTTCAAGTAACACTGGGCATAAGGCTGTGCGATATGACCAGAATCTCATATCCCGATATAAGAATTTTATCGTCCGATAACGATACAAATCACAAAAATGTAACATTTTCTGTAAATTCTGTGAATCTCGGGCAGCTCGACTTGCGTGAAGTGTTTCCAGCTGCGCGTCATGTAGCTGGAGTCGAGTGTTTTAGCAGATGCATGAAACTATACATTTTTAGACATAAGTTGTAACGGCCGCCGATTTCTTTGTGAGTATTTATTACACGGCGTGCTGCGGGGAAAAGCCTGTTCTAACGTTTGAGTCTAAGGTCTATTTTTTAGCACCTGGCGGCTTTTTTACTTCTCATCCGTAAATAATCTGCTCTTTCATGTGATTCAGTTTATTTTGAAAAGTCTCAACAGGATCTTGAGCTTTATTGTGAAAGGTTTATGTGGAACACAAACAAGCAGACACGCGATGCTGTTACCCTGGCTTGTTACCATAAGAGAAAGAGAGAACTTTAAGAAATTAATATAGCCACTACAGTGACCATTAAAACGATGAAAAAACATTGCCATAAACAGTTTATTTTGCGACACCACGAAACAAATGATAGCGTAAAATGAAACAATCGACGTTTTTATATCGTCATCCGATATATATCGTTATATCGAACAGCCCTAACTGGGGGTGAGTGATAGGAGGCAACCTTTGTGCAAACAGTCACTTGAACTGACTGCAGTCACTATTTGTGAGATTGTTGATTACAGTTTAATTTATAAATGCAGACAGATGTTGCCATCAGTCTGAATGAGTCTTTGTAACTGAGCGCAACTGTAGACAACAACAGATATGTGATTTTCTACAATTTATCACAGTTAACTGCTGTTTTATCAGAAAAAGATTACATTTAGTCAGCACATCACAAAATGTTAAAAAAGTGCAATAATATAGTATCGTGAGTTAAGAATTGGATTTCTATCATGGGGTGTCTAGTAATTTCTACCTCTAAGAGACAGAGTGATACTTTAGAAACAAAACAGTGACTAAACCTGTAGCCTCACAGTTTAGACAAAACAACAACACAATGCAACCGATCGTGTCAGTATGTGCTCTGCTCTGTGCCAAATATGCAGCAGTGTCACTGGCTGAGGACTGACATCTGTTGTTGCAGAAATTCTGTTATCAGTGAAAAACAATAGAGCGAGCAATGTCACATGTCGTTTTCTTTGCTAACACTTCATCAAGAATAATGGTTCCCCCATCACTGAAGAGCAGATCAAAGAACTGGTAGAGCTTTTATTAATCTAGCACAAAGAACCCTCAGTGTCAACAGTCCCATGATAAGAGTCCTGAAGGAGAAACTAAAAGGCACATGACCAACTATTTTTAAGGTGTCGAATGTATGAGGCTAGCAAACTAATCTGTGGAGAACAGGCAGCGGAAAGGCTCTATCACAAAAACATCTAAGACTCTGGCTGGAAACGCTGGATGTTTTCATGGTCTATCTGCACTTTGTACAGCCTCTATTACTAATTACCAAAAATGACTGGGAAAGGAAACCTGCTGTGACTGTTAGAAAGGTGTAGATTAAGAACAAAAAACATATTCAGTGTCTATTTGATAGCATACAGCAAGTCGGCGATGAAAGCCGCTAACAAAATGTAGCCAGAAATGACGTGTCCTCACAGAAGCAGCATTTATATAAAACCTTTTCATACAGCACAACATACAAATGACCACTCTAAGCTTTGAACCAGAAATTACTGGACAAACTGAAGTAGAACTGTGGGTATCAAACCAAAGACATAATCTGCACTCATATCTTATGATTCTTCTGAGTAACTGGATCACTCAGCTACACAAACCGTAATCCCAGACTAACACTGGATCTATACTTTTGTTTTGAATCTAAACCATATATCTAGGCAGCTGCAAAACCCTTACTAAACTGTGAACCTACCTACCTAATAAAACGTTGCAATCAACACAGCCGCACAGATATGAATTCTCACAGCAACCAATCACAGGCTCTACATATCTTCTCCATCGGGAAGTGGGATTGCGAGCGCTGTCACTCGTTAGCTTTTAGTATGCAGAGGACTGCAAATGTGTTAGCTTCTGCACAGAAACCCTAAGGAACAAACACCTTTTGAAAGGTGAGACTCCTTGGAGTGTAACTCATTCTCCAGTCTACTTGTAGTGTCACCTATGCCAGTATAAAGGCAGAAACAATAGAATGTGTTTTAATGTCACAGGAGATTCAACGTGTAGCCAATAAAGCTCTTATTATGAAGAAGGCGTGAGTCCTTTTAACCTAACTAAACCCCATTCTGGCTCCACATCTACCACTTATTGTATAACTACCTTTCTTTTCTCTGATAAATCTTCATGTACTCTTCTTTGTTTATCGTGTGGGTAAAGTTTGGACAGCTTTATTGCATCTCAGTGACCTTTAGACGCCTTACAGAGAAATGGAAAGCGTTTTACTGATAGTCTAAAAAAACTACAGGGTTACATCATCACTTTAAACCATCATCAGTAAGTTATGCTAACCACGCAAATTACCACAGACTCAACAAGGCTGAGACATAAAATAACATTCTCATGTCTGACAGTAACCAAAGTAAACACACAGAAATGTCCCATGAAAGCAGGAGAAAAATAGCTCATTGAATGGAGAGGATTTTTATGTCATTTAAATTTCCCATGCCAGCATAATCCTTTAAATTCTATGATCCACAAAGCTCCGAATGCCACTGACATATGAGCTTAAACTGTGAGCTATCAGGCAGGTGGCAGCTATGGTTAGGGTTTCCTAGATTTTGCCCACCCAATCAAAAATTATTATTACTATTATTATTATTATTATTTTTGGCTTTGTCGTGGAAATTCTGTTTCCAGTGGGTAAAATAATTCAACACGTATTCCACCTCCTCTTTTTAAACAAACAGAGGTTGGGGTGGCTGTGGCTCAGGAGGTAGTGCAGGTTACCAACTGTCTGGGAGGTTGGTGGTTTGATCCCTGGTTGCCCCAGTCTGCATGTCAACTATCCTTTGGCAAGACACTAACTGCTAATCTGAATACAGGCTGGAACACCTTACTGTTCTAAATGTCGCATTTTAGTTAGGTTTTTGTGACGGATGGGGTAGAATAAAACTATTTTAATAAGGAGGAGATGACAGCGTTACCTCAAACCCCTGTTATAGGCAGCTAAAACCTGTGCTGCGCCCTTCTGTGATAAACATCATTTCAAAATGATTCTGACTGACTGGATTTAGTTCAAGGCAAGCTGCTGCTGATCAAATGCACTTCATAATTTGATCATAAGCAAGTGTGAGCATTCAGGTGTGTGCTAACACAATGTCGAGGAAAAACATCCACAATCATCTTAGAGAAGCCATTGCTGTGGCCATCAGTCTAGGAAGTGGAAAACATAGTTGCCAATCTTCCTATTAACTGACGTCCCAGCAAATTCACCCCAAGCTTAAACCTTCTGCTGCTCAGAGAAATTGCAAAAAACCCAAGAGCTACATTTCACATTCTACAGAGCTCACTTAGCATGTTAGATGTTAAAGTTCATGAGAGTACGATTAGAAAAATGCTGGACAAATATGGCTTGTTTGGTGAAGTTCCCAGGAGAAAGGCTCTTTAATTTAAAAAGAACAAGGCAGCACTGTTTAGTTTTACAAAGTTGCATCTGAACAAATTGCAAGACTTTCAGAATGTTTGACCATGATGCAAGTGCCGTGTTCTGGAGAAACCCAAACACAGCATATCAGCACAAACACCTCATTCCAGCTGTCCAGCATGGTGGCAGCGGTGTCATGGCCTCAGCACCGTCAAGTAATTGACCATGAATGCGTCTGCATAGCAAAGTCAGTCAAAGCTCGGCTGGGAGCTTCATATAAACAAATAGTCACAGATCTGAATGAACTGATGCAACGCTGTAATGAAGAGCAGGCCGAAATTCTTCCACAGTGACGTATGAGACTGACAGTAATACGGAAAACAATACTTCCAAGTTATTTCTGCTAAAGGTAGTTCTGCAAGCCACTGGACCGTGGTGTGTACTTTGGCACCAAAAATTTACACACATTGTAGCCTCTGCTGAAAATGAAATGCTTGCATTTTAACAGCATTTTCAAAAGTCATATCTAATGAGATGAGTAAAAGGTGCATAACAGCTTGCTACATGTTAAAGCAGATATACAAGTGTCTGCAGTATTATTGCAAACAACTAGTGTTCCTCAAAACACCACAACCTCAGGTTCAGTATTTCTTTAACTCCATTCCACATATTTATGTCTTTTGCATCCAACACTAAAAAATAATAAAAGCATTAATAGTGTTATAGTTTTACACACACACACACACACA
>NW_005187576.1:365869-371436 GCF_000239375.1 Pundamilia nyererei | reverse complement strand
AAGTCAGTCTGCCTGCGTTAATGCTTCATTTCACAGTAACTGTGTGAACTTTCAGGTTGTCTTACTGGTAATAACCGTTAGTTCAAGACCTCTCCTCCCGATTAACTATCTGTCAAGCATAATTACCTGTAAACCTTCTTCCCCTGCCAAGGTGAAAAGGTTTTTTAGCTTCTCTTTCATTCATATGTTTGCAATTAAGACTGAGAATAAAGGTTTTTTTGGCAAATCTTGGTGCAAATCTTGACTCCAGCTTTAAAAACACCACAATGTTCTTTAACACAATTTTTAAATTTAATTTTGCTTATCTGAAGCATATTTTAGGTTTGCATCTGATGCTTAAAAACGCTGCTAAATAAATGACTTTATGTCTCCTCCCAGCATCAAACCAGAGAACTTGTGCTTGCTGGGCAAATGTGTAACCCACTACGCTATACAGCCACTTATTCAAAGCTTAGACTGATCAAGTTTAATGAGATTCAAACCTACAACTCTTAGCTTAATATCATGAGAATTGTTATATTGCCAGTGGCACACTCCTGCTGCCACAGACCTGATTGTGGCTGATTATGCTTTGGAAGGATTAAGGAGGATATCCAGAGCTGTGATGAAACATAAACATGGGGTCTGTTTAGCACAGGTAGTTAACACTGAAAATAAGCTGCAGGCTGATACAGATATGTGGATAAACTAACTTGGTTCTTGACGTGGAGGTCAAATAAAGATGCATAAGATGCTATCAGTGCTCAAACGAATGAAAAACAGTTGACAACAGCTGTAATTCGCTTCAGTCATCAGACTGGAAAAGACCTGTTTTTGCTTAAAATTATGATCTATACAACTGTTTCCTCACATAACAAAAGAAGAGAACGACAACAATAATCATCACAAAAATGCTCTGGTCAGCAAGAATCAATACATGATTACAACACAAGCCCTCAGAGTAATTACCTTGCCTTGCTATAAAGAATTGCATGATTGAGAGTATATCATAATTATTTTTAATTTCCCCTGAAAATACTATTGCCCCGAGTCTGATTTGCAACATTGCAAACAAACTAATTAAAGCTAATGAATGTCAAATGAGCAGAGTGAAGCAATGAAGATCCCAAGTATTTCCACTCAGCTCACCACAGTGGAAACGCAACAGTGTAAATAAGGAGGAAACTATCAATCAGTTTTATATTTCTCTGTCAAATGATGCTTCTGTAATTACAGCAACATACCGACATTAAAGGAAGCAGAATCTTTCATTATTAGTCCTCCTAGACTATGGAGGCACGGCTGTGTCCAGCATTTGGTCTATGTTTCCATCCATAGCTAGCTCCAGTGCTAAAACTTTGGACTAATTTGCCTTGTGACATTCAGCACAAGTAAGAAAAATGCCTTGATTAGCTGGAACATAATGCTGTACAAATATGTTTTAGTCAGCCAAGAGAGATCAAAAGCATTCAATTTAAACTATACTCCATAAAAGCACTATACACACTTTATTTTTTTAAAAATGTGAATAATATCAACAATTAGCAATAAATAAGGCATTAAAAACAAATAAGATCAGTTAAATATTTTATGTTTTTAATCCTGAGTCACTTCAAAAACTCCGTTCATCTGCAGTGAGTTCACTCAGATAAGAAATTGACTCTGGGCAGCGTCTTGTCTGCTCTTTATCTCAGCTGTCAATGCCGGGTGAGTAGTGTCCATATTTCTTTATTCTGGAGGAGGTTGTAAAACTTTGTGAAAGGAGTCTGAGTGAAGCTGACTTCTGACTGATGACAGCGATACTGAATACATCCTGAAATTTTATGTCAGTAAGTGCTGTTGTTAGCTGCTGTTAGAGAAACCTTCTGTGGGAATGGCCAAATTTATAAGACTGTGCTGATTAGGACAATAATGATCAGAAGGATTCTTTTGCATGTTCTCTCTGGATACTACGGCTTCCTCCCACAGATGTGCAGGTAGAGGAGTTGGGTTAAATGGCGATTCTAAATGGTCACTAGGTGTGAGTGTTGTCTCTCTGTGTTAGTCCTGAGACAGACTGGTGACCTGTCCTGGTTGTACCATCTCCTCACCTCTGAATGCTGGGATGAGCTCCAGCAGCCACTTAAATAAATTTGATATGTGAAAGAAAAGGGGGAGGGGTCGTTTACATTGTGATGAATTTTCTCCAGGTTGATTTTTATGATCCTGAAGTCCTACAAAAACCTCACAAAGAAGCTAAGAGAAAAAAATTCTACTGTCAGGAAAGCAACGAAATGAAAAAACGCACACGTCATCATTGGTCTTTAGACATAATATGACAAAAAAGAAAAATACACACCGTATTTGTCCACCTAAATCCAAACTTGTATCTTTAAAACGTGTATGGCCATTTCTCAAGATTTCTACTGAAATTATGACCCAGCAGGCAAAATGACGCGCAGGCCAGGTCAAAATGCTCAAGCGTTCCCAGGAAAGCACTGAGAGAAGTTGGTGGATATTTGTGAAATAGAAGCTGTTGCTAAGTTACAGGAGTATTGAGCACAGTTTTCCTGGACTCTCGGGAGAGTACATCAGCAGTGGTCTCTGATAGCTACTCATTCAAGGTAGCCCCACATCCACGTGTAGTTCAAATACAATCACTGACACGGCATCATTGTCCGTCGCTCTCCTCAGCCTCAGGGTGCTCGCATTCTCAAATACAACAAAACATAAAGCAGCTGAAACTATAGATTTGGATGCTGCCACAGGGGATGGAGACAAGGCAGTAAACCTTGCGATGGGAAATCTGATGTTTAGATTCTGATTTAGAAAATTTTCCCAGGGGCCACTTCTATCTCATCGCTCCAGCTAGTTCTGGGGAAGGAAAGTAGATAAAAGTCTGTCCGCAGGGGACGAGGGAAATTAAAAGCTTGTTCGGAAACAGGTCAGGACCAGGAGGGATGGATGTAACAAGGCAGGTAAAGGAAGGAGGACAATGTGGACATCTGTTTTCAATTTCCACACATTACGAGCAACAGGCAATTCAATCAGATAGACAGAAACCCTGTTGCCACTGGAATTCTGCCAATATAGGACTGGTCTGCTTACATGCCCTCCTCTGTGCGCTTGGAGAGCGAGCAGCAGAGAATGGAAAGAGTGCTTTTCACTCCAGCAGCCTTAAACTCTAAGGGGGGGGGAAGCTCAGTAAACAAACCCAGGAAGTATCTCAGGAGCTCATGAGAAATCCCACAACTTATGTTAAGAATGTTGAGTACAAGGTAAGTGGAACCAGCAACACATTGTATGTGAACACAGGCTAATAACAGTGTTCCTCATAAGTGATGTACAAAGGAGAGTAAGAAGGAACAGAAACAATCGTGCACGTCAAAGTTTTTTGGGTTTTTTACACCTTTTGTGGCTCCAGAGGGAACTATGTGAAGTGATAAAGTGTCTTAAGTGGCATCAGCTGGGGCTAAAAAAATAATGCAAGTTTATTAAAAAAAAGAAAAATCATCAAATTTATCTATTTCTTGTGGCAGGATGGCAGCTCCTGGCTGCATTTATTGGCAAGTGCATAGCGAATGACAATTTCATTCCACCTTGTGTGCCAAGTTTTGATAATGTAGAGCAAAGAGCGGCACAACAAAAATCAACACTCAGTCTCGGCTGCATCTTTACATGAAGCACAATGATTTCTTTACTCAAACACTTTATACAACATCGCTGATTCATCCACACAAACACTTTTTATGTTCTATATCTTAGTGACAGTTGCATTGGGAGCAACTCAGGGTTCAGCTTCTTGTTCAAGGATACTTTGGCATGATTACTGGAGTAGCCAGGGATTGAACCACCAACGGCCCAATTAGTAGATGAGCTGGTTTACCTGCTGAGTTACCACAAACGCTGACACTGAGAACACTGATATCAGCACCAGTGACTGCTTTCTGGACACGGATGTCTGGCCTATCACAGACAGGCTGGTATCAGCATATATGCTGTCAGGTACGCGCAGATATGACAGCTTAGGAGGTTGTGGTGCAGCGTCACAAAGAGTGTTATGTATAACAGGACAAATCCATTTTCGCTCCAGGTCCTCCACCTGCAGTGGCTCCACATCCCACGAGTCGAGCCAGCCCTGCAGTTTCAGAAACAATGACTTAACCGAACATGCATGCTGTCGCTCCCACACATAGGCTATCCTCGGGCAGGCATGTACACTCTAAAAAGTAATTCAGAGGTTTAGTAAATATCACTATAATTAAAAGTTAGATGACCTTGATTAAAACTCTGAATATCACTTAAGTGATTAGTTGAGTCTGATATACTGAAATAGATGTCTAAAAATGTAAGAGATGCTTTTGTGTGTAAGGTATTTTATTTACATTTATTTCAGAGAAATAAAACTGTTTGAAACAGAGTCAAAACATTTAAGAGATTGGCATCTATACTTTTCAGCTGTCTTTTGGCGTCGCGGCACAACGTGTATGTTGGAGGAAACTGGACTTTTACCGATCAGTGAAAAAAATAAAAAAAAATAATGAAAAGGTTGTTACATGTTCTTTTGTATGGGCGAAAGCCATAAACATAAGCTGTCACAGGTAAGTTGGGCTGACGCTGCTTGGGCCAAGTCTGTGGCTTTATACCATTTGGATGTCAAGGTTTTTATTGTCATCTAATATAAAAGGCCCACATCACTAACACCTAGCACTGTTTTTATACCAATTAAAGCCATTTAGAAAATACACTTATACTGAGAGTAGCCTGATGCTAAGAGAAGAAAGTCCAGTCCTTACACCAAGCGGAGGAGATAAAGGTAAATACTCAAAGTACTTCATGAGGATTGATGTGTTAATTCTGAAATCAAGTTAACAAGATATTATAGTAGATATTAAATGCATATAGACACTGAGGGTTTTTGGGAGGAGCTGTGCTGCTCTCTTTCTTGGCCTTCAGACAACAATTCTGATGGCTAAAGATCCAAACGGGACAGGCAAAAAAACAAACAAACAAACAAACAAACAAAAAAAAAAACAAGATATTATAGTGCTTCATGCAAGAACAACATAATGATATCAAGCAAAGATTTAATGTTGGTTTTCTGCTGATTTTTTAGATTCTGGATACAAATATCAGCTCTAAATAATGACTATTTTCAATTTTAATTTAAAATCTGAAAAACTAAAGCTATGACGTAGATAAGAAAATGGAGACCTTGTTACCAAGTAGCTTCACATTTCATGTGAAAAACACTTTTTTTGTGTGTCCATATCTTGAAATATGTGGGATAAAAGTAAGCTTACTCAGGTTCTTTGTTATGTCTACAGGAGGATGCTGTTGATGTCTGTGTTCAAGAAGCTTTGGCTGAGGAGGTGATGAAGACTTACCTGTTGCAAAACCGAGACTGGACAGTCAAACCTACTGATGTAGGGATGGTTATTTAGGGCAGGACTGTGCTCAGTAATCTCAGGGATCTCAGCAGAGCCTGTTGCTTTCAGGGACGTGCTCCTGTGCTCCAGATCTAAAATACCCCAAGAATCTCACATATACTTTTAAGGTATATCAAAAATGATTCCTAGAGTTGGATCCTGGATCCCTTTCAGTAAAGG
>NW_005187576.1:359302-364531 GCF_000239375.1 Pundamilia nyererei | reverse complement strand
GTTTATATCGCCCACCCCTAATCACGGGACTTCTTAAATGGACGGGCATATTCATCAAAAGGTTTAGTTATTTAGTCATCTTTGGACCATCTTTTAAAAAAGCAAAGGTAATTGTACTAAAAACGAACAATAACCTGAAAGTTGTTTGTCATGCAGGTCATTAGCCTGAGGGAGGGTCTGAGCTCGTCCTTGTGTCATGATGGTTATTGTGTAACTTACTGGGGGATAAAAAAATAAAATAAACCATGAGCCTTTTTTATTGTTTTGTTGATTTTGTTTTATAATCTAAGCTCTCGTATAATTTTTGTGTTTGCTGTCCAACTTGGTCATTTTTCCTTCAAGTGGGAGAGGGATAAGATTTTTTTTTCTGTTTAGTTTTTGCACTTCACTACAAGAGCTTTACTTTCAAGACAGCTTTTAGTCAAATTCACACTAAAATGATTGTTTTTCTGTATTCAAAAGCAATTTCAAAACAGTAAGAATCTGTGATCAGCATGTTTCCTTTTCAAAACATGCATCTATAGTTAAATGTTATTGCCATGTCTTATTATTTTACTGGTGTTCGCTGTTAGGTCACCTTCAATGATATGAAGCATCGTTGTTGACTTTTCAAGCTATATGCATAATCCAGTTCAGTCCGAAGCTTTTGCCATCCTGGTAATGTCACGTGGCCGCAGTAGAAAAAACTAAAATTTACAAAACATCAGCAAATTAGGAACTATTTTCTATTTTCAGCATCGTGACATCAACATATACAACAACCATAACACTTAAGATTTCACAGATAAAATGTTCCTGGGGATGCTGAATTTTGATAATTGTCTCACAACATTAACAAAGGAGCTCATAAGTTACAAGGTAGAGAAAACGAGTCTTAGCCTGACCAACCTTTTTTTGTTGTTGTTGTTTTTTGCATTTCGAACATGGTAAATGGACTGGTTCTACTCTACTCTGGTTCTTTTCTACTCTATCTGAGCACTCAAAGCGCTTTATACAACAAATTCATTCACCTAATCACACCCATTCACCCAAGCACTTTTTCTAAACTGTTTAGTGCTTATTGTCTAACATTCATACACCTCCACACTCTGATGAATGCATCGGTGAGCAACATGGGGTTAGTATCTTCCCCAAGGACATTTGCCATGCAGACTGGTGGAGCCTGGGATTCAACCGCCAACCTTCCAGTTAGTAGCTGACCTGCTCTACCACCTGAGCTACGGCCACCCCGAACATGTGGCTCAGAACACTCATGACACATTTTTAGGCACGGTCACACTACCGCAAGTTTTTTTTTTAATATATTTTTCCCGTGTATATATTATATTTTCTTGTTTTCTGTATGTTCTTTTTCTTCAGTTTGCACTGAGTTCCTTTGAACGTCATATGTTGGTCATAACACAGGCACATTTTCACAAGCTCATTGGCAACAATTAGCCAGTTTAAGCAGCCAACAGTTTTATCTTACATGCAAGTTGAGATTCCCAGTCATATTAAAAGCGTCTGATGGCGGGACATGCTGGAACTATTTTTATATTAAATGAGTCTGGCTGTCAGTTACCTTTACCAAGCATTTCAGTATTATCTGCTCAATTTTTATGTGGTTTTCACTAACACTTAATTTCCTAATTTTTAGTTATACTTACTCAATTTTATGTGGTACTACTACTAATTATTCACGTTAACTTAATTAGTTTTAGTTGTAGTTATTCGACTAATAAAGTCTATTTAAGAGATTTGACTGGTTTCCAATCTATTTAATATTTTTGAGTGAAAAACTGTTGGCATGTCCAGTCCAAAAAGGCTAGGCAGCGCCTGTATCATCTCCGACAACTGAGGAAGTTCAGGGTCTCTCCAGGGATCCTCAGGACTTTCTATACAGGTGCTGTGGAGAGCATCCTCACACAGAACATCACATCCTGGTACAGGAACAGCTGTGTCAAGGATTTAAAAAAAGCCCTTCAGAGAGTGATCCGTACGGCAGAACGCTGCTGAAGGGCTGCTCTCCCCTCCCTACAGGACATTTACACCAGGAGATGCTGGACTAGAGCAGCTCAGATATTGAAGGACCCGTCACATCCCAGCAATAAACTGTTCCAGCTTCTGCAATCAGGCAGAAGGTTCCACACCATAGAGGCTCAAGAGGAGCCTGATCCTTCTGGCTTCACTACTGCACAAGACACTTTAACACACTACTACACAATGTACAATCTCAGATTTCGAACTTGTGTTGCACTCGTATAACTATGCACGTGACAAATAAAGAATCTTGAGTCTTGTTGCAGAGATTTTAAGCAAATGTTAGTTTCTTTTTACAGTGTAGTCACGGCTGCCCAAGAAAGTTTTGCAATTTATTTTCATTTTGTCAGCTGTCTGAGATAACAACACCATCATTCTACTATTGAGCAATCCCCTCGCTTTCATCTTAAAAGTTTAGTCACTGCTAACCAGCTCGTTTCTGTCTTTCCCCTTCTAGTGTTTCCCTACGGGCAGGCTGTTCAGACTGCTGTTGCAGCACTGCTCAGTGTCATTCAGTCTCCCATGGCAGACTGGGATGGACTCTGGCAATGATGTCCTGAAATACATCTGGTGACAGAAGTTCTTGCTCTGCTTTGGAGATCCACTGCTGGAGGGCCGCTCTCACCAGAACACACACATAACATTACCAGCTGCCACCTAGTAGTGATGAAATTTATCCAAGGGATGAATACCTTACTGGACAGGCAGCTAATTTCTGTTCTGGTATTTATTGTCATAAAGCAAGTATTGTGCACCTCTATTTACACGCCCCCTGCTTTTCTACATCCACACATATAATCTAATTTGGCCAAACGCATTTCAATTCCACCTAGCTCCGCTATCTAGCACCACCAGAGTTTGAACAGCATTGTGTTCGCTCGACCAAACAAGCCATACCACACATACACACTTCACAATGAATGGATGATAAAAATCAACATCACCCTGGCCGCGCAGACTTGTGGGTTTTCTGGCACCACAATGTCCACACATGAAATCGAGCATTAGAAAAGATTACAAGATTGACTCGCTGTTTTTTTGTTGTTGTTTTGTTTTTTAAAAACTGCCTGCAAAAAATCCAGAAGACTCAGAAACCTGATTATCTGAGGATCTCACAGCACTCGTTCCACTCAGCAGAGAGCTGGCTCCTGTATAAACAGGAGAGAACAGATTTACTAAAAACAACAGCGTGGCAAGGAAAGAACAGCAAATACAGCAGCTCGTTCCCACACACTCACATCAGCACATCAAATGACAATGTTGCTTTTTGAGAAAACACAAACTTGCGGGGTCACATGCCACAGACACAAAAAAAACTAATAAATCAGTCTGAGTTTTGCATATAAGCAAAAATTAGATTCCAAAAAGAAATAAAGGGCATAAAAGAGTTCATCCTTTCTGGTGTTTGTGATAGCCGTGGTGGGGAGTTTACAGGGCTGCTCATGTGAGATCATGGTACTCAAACTAAATGTTCTCCTTCCAAATTAGGATAAACCACTGATGGCCCACATACAGTCAAGGACATTTCCTTTTCCGTTTTTTTCTGGATCACCCTCCTAAAAGTATCATAATCTACCCTCTATCAGGATTTGTCTTCTTTTTTTTCCTGAACAATTTACGGGTATATCGACACCAGATTGCTGAAAATGTCATTTGAAAACCGTGGACGTGACAACATCAGCCACCACTGTTCTGGTTTCAGGCTTTACACAAGATTTCAGAACACTGGTCAACAGGATTTGCACCTGGACCCACAAATGGCGTGGCTGCATTGCATTTGGGCTTAGTCATGGCTGCTGGAGAGGATCTGTGGCTAATCTAACAGGTGTGGCAATCTCAATCTCTCCCGAGTCTTGATGCTTCAGGTTTCTTTCTGACGCACCGCCGTCTCTGATGTGTGCATCTTGTTTGTTAACCACTTGAATAAGAACCTGCTTCAAGACTTATCAAAAGCTTCCACTGAACATTGCAAACTCAGTGAAGAAAGCGGCGCTGTCGACACTGCAATGCTATAAGGAGACACAACATATAATGCTCTATTAATAGTGAATGCATTGATTAGGAAACTATTTAAACAAAATAATTAATTGGAAACAGTTTAAAGGCAATCCATCAAGTATTAAAAAGGAATATATTGTGCAAAATTCTTCAGCCACCCCTCGTGTCTTTATGTTTTTCCTCCAAGCAGCCAGACTTTCTTGTCATTTTTTAAAGTGGTCTTCTTTTTGACATTGGCTACTTATTCACTCATTTTCAGTCCAGTCCTTGCACCTGACCATTTCCAAAGGAAAGACTATTTGTTGATCCACTTAACACTGACTTATGAATCATTCAAGCATAAAAAAGGCATTAAACTCAAGGGATGAACCAGTCTTGTGTCTGCACATAACAGCCACCTTAGCAAAGAATCAATTTTATGGAAAATGCCAAAGATAACATAGTTTGATATGCATAAAATAGTATTTTTGCACCAACAAGATAAAAGAGCAAAGCAAAATTAGCTTAAAATGTTGCAACTCCCATGGTGTGTAGTGTGTTCTTAAGGATTTTGAAGAAACTGGACAAGTGGAGGACAAAAGAAGACGTGAGCTGGAGATGGACCCCTTGTCTCTTCTCCTAGATCTGTGTAATCTGCATATGAAGGATGGATGTCACAGAAAAACAGCTATGCTGCTGCACATTGTAGTTTATTGTCATCCTTCTGAAATAAGGAAGCTCAAATCTGGGTGGCAGTACATATGTGGCTCCAAAATAAATAAACAAACTGCATGCTTATCTTACTATTAAACTTTGCAGTCTATTGCAGTCCCATCACAGCTTATTTGAAATATATTGCTGGCATCAAATTTCATGTGAGCAGATATTTAACTTTTTTAAAAACTGCATTCTCCTTTTATGATACAATTTAAGCAATCCATCTTTATGCAATCAATGTCATCCTTTGAGTTACAGTATAGTTTAAAATGGAAGTGCACACTATAACATAAAGATTTCCTCATTATGGAACATGCCCCAACTATTAAAGTGGCCTCTAAAAAAAGTAATCCACAAATTTACTGTAGTTCACGATTTAAGGATGAATCCCTGTGGAGGTTCTTCAGCTATAAATAGGCATCTTTCTCCATATAAACTCTGACATCTTTATAGGAGCGCTGACTGTACATGAGCTACGATGTTTAAGCAGCACACAGCCTTGTAAAGAAAAAAAAA
>NW_005187576.1:319275-358828 GCF_000239375.1 Pundamilia nyererei | reverse complement strand
AGTTTTTCCAAAGCTAAGCCCAAACACTTTTTTCCTTCCCTTCTGTTAAACAGCTTTGATTTCAGGTGTTTAAGCTGCACATTAATTCTTTATAGCTTCATTAGTCCTAAATATGCAATAGCTCTGCAGTTAGAAAAGTGTTTTCAGTGTTTTACTAATTATATCATGTTCAAATGTTTGATAAACATCCTCTGCACAGGATGTTTATCAGACTGTTATATGAATGCTATAAGTCAATAAACAGGGGTTAACTCCATCCTCGCAAACCCACTGTGATCAAGTTTAGTAAGAGCTAAAATGGCAAGACTAAAATACGGAATATTCAGGCATGTGTCATGATGAAACAGAACAATGAAATGCAATAAATTTGGATATTGTAACAAAGGATCACGATTTCACTTCTTTTAATTCATAACTGTGAAATATGTCCAGGTGTCAGACTTTTTCTGATAGTATTTGGCATTAAACCAGGCTCTTTGCGCACTGTTAGTTTTGCTGAACAAATGAGATTTTATGAGGCAAGTGAAAACAGAGAATTCTAACTGCAAAAGGAAAAAGCTGGCTGTATAGCTATACTTGTGCTGAGCCCACAGTTGCTGGCACCACTGAAAAGCAACAAGCCAGCTGCTGTTTCCGTGCCAACCAGTGGCTTCGCTCAGACTGAAGTGTTTGTCTAACCAATCACCAGCTCAACTTGTCAATTAAGTCATTCGGTGTTGGAAAGACAACCAGAAACCACAAAAAAGAGAAAGGAAAAATATTTCAAGTAAACACGTTTCACTTTTTTGTTTGTTTGTTTTTTCGCATCTAGGAGTTTCCTGACTCTGACTTAACCACAAAGCCCCCCACACAGGCACTTTGGTTAACATAATAAACTTGCGGTCTCAGATGCTTCAGATAATCTAGATCAGATCACAGCTGAAGGCAGAAGTGTTTACACCCTTTTAATGGCCACACTCAAAGACCCTCTCTGATCTTTGATTGTCTTGGTAGATCTTACATGAAGAATCACACACTTTGGACAATCTGTCCTTGAGAGCTCAGAAGTGATTTAAGTGGCTTTGAAAAGGGTCCCCCATTTTTTCCCCATCAGAGAGACTGTGCTTGCCACTGTGTGTGTGTGACATTTATTATCCTACAATTTCTATTACTTCTCTATCACTTTTGTTCACTTGATCGTGAGAGAAACGTTCAGCACCGGGATGCTTTGAACAAATGTGTGTAATGTGCGTTATTGCGCGCAACGCGTGGCTTCACATCTCTGCGCAGACGTTTAAAAACAGAGCGCATTCTTCGACGTACCTGTTTCCACAGAAAGCTGTCCGTTTCGTTTAACATCCAAGAAATGGCCACGTGGATGGCGGAAAGAATAACTCCAGTGATGACCGCAGCTCGCATCCTGACGGGAAGCAGAGTGTAGATGACATGGATGAAGAACACGGTCCACCAGATCCCCTCCGAGGCACTTCTGGGCTGTACGAGCAGTACTCCGATCACCTGGATCACCAACACCATCAGGATGACCACATAGCACACGACCCACATGTGGTCCTGGTGAAATCCGTTCCTGTTGCAGATTACCATGAGCACGAGCGTGAGGAAGATGGCCACAGAAAATACCACCACGTACGTTACGCTCGGTCCCGATCTCCCACCGGAGCAGTGAAAGCCCAACATGACCGTGTACACCAGCACAAGTACGCCCATGAGCATAGTCAAGCTGCTCTGGTTGAGACGGAAAAAGTAGCGCTGGTAGAGCCGCTCCAACTTCTCCGACTGGAATTTTTTGGATTTGAAAATGTGCATGACGCTGGTGCAGCACGCCACGAAGGAAAAGTTTACTTCGGGCATGACCTCTTCCTCGTCGGTCCTCGGCTTGGCTCTCCGCTCTTCCAGACCCAGCTCCACGGACTTGGGTCTCACCTCGCCGTCTGGACGTTTAGAGGACGCGCGGTTGTTGTCTCGGCTCTCCTCTCCATGGTCCTGCCAAGCCGACCTGGACCTGAAGCTGACCCTGCTGACGGTCGTGGAGGCTCGCCCGGGCGGCCGGTGGTCCAGATCATCCTCCTCCGTCCACCGGCTGTTGGTCCGGGTGAGCTTCCTGCGCGGAGATCTTGCTGAGTATGGGCACCCGTTGGCCACAGACTGAGACTCTCCCCAAGCTGATCTGTGCTCGGTCCCTCCCCTCAACCCGGGAGCACCGACTCCGGGTGGGCTGACACTGTTTGATCTGGACATAGTGGAAAAGTGGATGCAGTGACAGAATGTTATCTAAACAAATAGCCTATAGGAGACAGGGGAGGGAAAAAGAAGTTTGTTCCACTTAAAAGAGGGAAGGGAACTATTTAGTCCCAAGGATGAGTCGCATTAAATGTCTTTTATTAGCTGAACTTTCCATAGCTGATCACGCTTCAGACAGCCCGGGGGCTTTGACTGTAAAATGTAAAGTTAGCAGTCAGTTTAATCGCCACTTTCAGAAGCAAACAGTCGTCCTTAAAAGCCTTTACAAATAAAATAAAATCACCAAAAGCAATAGCCGAGAATAGCGAAAAGCTCTGGGAATTAAAAAAAAACAATTGAACATGCGCAAAAAGTCACAGGGGAGCCACGAGAGGAGGGAACATTAGATCCAGGTGGATTTGGCTCTACATCATTGGGCCCAATTAGCCATCATCCACGGAGGTTGCAGGGCACGCGCTGCAAATGGAATAAAACCATTACACAACTCGGATAGTTCCCCAGAGATCATAGTGCAAGCAGCAGCATCAATTGGCCAATTCCAATCCGTTATATGTGCAGATACGTTTCCTGTATCCTTGTCAGCGGTTTGCAGGCGGAAAAGACGGAGGTGGGATGCCATATGAAGGTGAATGCCATGGTGACGGCTCTGATCACGTCCACTCAAATCCTGATGCACCTGTACTGAGCGAACATTGAAGCCTGCTCGGCAGCGGCGGGGGAGCCTCACGTTTGGCCAAAAATCAGCATCACGATTCTCTCACACTTGCACTGAGCAGAGAGGAGAAGTCAGCCGCTCCTCCTCCTTCTCCTCATCTGACAGCCACAAAAGACAGCTTCTCCGTCCATGGTTAAAAAACCCCAAAAACAAACCCGCGTTACCGCACTGTTCAATTCACCGTCAGCCGCTGCGCCAAATCAATGTCCAACAGCTGCCCATCACTGTTCAAATCCCTGAAGAGCGACCCCCCCACCCCGACTTGGTTTGCAGCGACACTCCTCCTGCGCACGGCCATTTCGCAAAGTGACTAACCGGTGCAAAAGTGCGCTCCCGGCGCCTCGGACAATACGCTCGGTGTGCGTTTGGAGCGTGGCATCATAACATATTTACCGCTGATTGCTGCTTTAATGGTCATTCAACCAAGTTTGCTTCCTTTGATCCGCCTCTCCGGCCCGCTTCCATTGGAAAAGAAAAGGGGTGAGTCACGCTTTGACGCGCTTTCATTGGATGACAGCTCGGTCAATCCAAATCAGATTCTGCGCGACCCCCGGGCGCTTTCGATGAATGGGCGGGACTGCGCTCACAGCTGGATAGCCCGCATGGCACACCCCACACGTACCTTACAGCATGGGTTGAATTTTATCTCAGTGACCCCCCAGCAGGTTGCCAGTTCCAAACTGCGTCCCCCTACTCCAGTAACACAGAGATTTGTTCATCTCCAGCTGCCCGCGATCTATAGCAGGTTGAGAGACATTAGTCAGGACAGAGAGCACTAAAGGGGTTTAACAGAAAGAGGTTTTAAAACCTTGTTTAGGGGGGCGGCAACCAATCTTCATAAGCCCTTTATGTTTAATGAGATTTGACTGGTGATTCAATACATGTGGTTTTTGTTTCTCGGTGACAATTACATTCAAATGTAACTTATACTTCAACTTAACTGTAAAAGTTCCCAGAGGCGTTTCAACATGACCGCCGATGTTGCCAGAATTCTCTTTAAAACAACTTCACTCATATTCTCACATTGTTCTTGCTCAAAAAAGTAAAATTGTCCTTTTCTAGACCGAAATACATGCTCATTACATAAATAATGTATTTTTCTTTATTTATATTTTGGTCCAGTCTGATTTTGTTTTAAGTCATGGCTTTTATTGTGAAGCGTTTTTGTTCTACAGCCTAAATATTGTTTAGTTAACAGATTTAGTCATTTACCGGCTCACAGTGGATTTGATCCACTTGTAATGGGATTTTCTTTATATCATCCTGACATTACTGTCTGCCCTTCATTTTACCGCACAGGTATGCCCTGTTGTCTTTCAGCTCTTCCACTTTAAAGCCTGCAAATGTCTCTGCTGCCATTTACACATGGGGAAAAGAACACTGTGTGTTAATGAATGTACTGGGAGCATGTGACAGGGAGCCTCATGTGTTTGCTGTGACCGGCTCACCTCCAGCTGAATTCCCTTTGCCCTTTCTGGAATTCTTTCGCTGTTAACGGAGAGAACAGTGGATTCTATTCAGCGCTGTCCTCATCAAATGAAAAGAGACTCAGATATAAATCTGATACAAAATAATCTCAATCCGAGTTGTGCAACTGATTTTCTCAACTTGTCTTATGACTCCTTGTTCTGCTTCCTTGTTGCTCTCTTGCACATACCTAGCACAGCACAGAGAGAAAAGCAACCATATTCAGTTCCTGCAAAGAGCCTGTATTTGTGGGTTTATTTAGGGACTATTGCTGATCTCCTTTTTTTTCTCACCTTCTCAGAATTGCATTCATGAACGTGTACTGCACGTGCTGTGTCATTCAGCTTCACCACATTTCAGAGAAAACCATCCTACCTTTTACAAGTAACTCCACACCTGCATTTCATGCTCAAAATGTATGCGGACACCCAAACTGTATTTCATGTGATTGCTATTTACCCCATAACAGGTGCTCATTATTAGCCCTGGATATCTCGCTTCTGATCATTTATCTCTACCCCTCCTCTTCACATCCTCTCTCAGCCCATACACAAATCTCCTCTTTGGCCTTTCTCTTTTCCTTTTTGCTTCACCATCTTCAATATCCTTGTTTAACCTACTAATCCTGCCCATCCGCATTGCTCCCAGCCCAAATCTCAGCATCTTTGTCCCAGCTGCTTCCAGCTCTACCTGCCTTTTCATCAGTGGCACCCTCCCCAACTCGTCTAGCTGGATAACTAACTCCCTCTCACTCCCACTGGTACAAATCACTCCTATTCTTCACTCCTGACTCCTCAGTCTCCTCCCCATCCAGCTTGGACTCTTTTCTTCATTTGTCCTCAGCACCCACCTTGACATTTAAAGTCAACCAGATTAACCACCGCTAGTCCAACTACCTTGCCTCCCTCTCATGTATGCTCCCATTCCCATTAGGGTTTTCATTCCTATTCTCTCCACCTGCTCCATACCTGCAGCCAGAGTCTCTCTTATTTTCTCCCAACTCTCCCTGCAGTCCATCTGCATCTACATAGGAATTCTATTGCCATCAGTTTTAGATGTCTCTCCTCTATAGGCATTTAGACAGACTTTTAATTGAAATGGTATGAAACAGAGTCCAATCTATACAAAGTGTGTGAGGAATGGCTTTCACATTTTACATAGTGTATTTTTACCTATAAAATACATGATCAACTTAGGAACAATAAGAACTTCTCTTAACAAGTATAAGGTCACTAAAACACTGAATTAAAATTAAATCTCTGGCTTAAAAGATGGAATATAATGTGCATAACTAATGCTTTATATTACTTACATTTTGGGGTAAAAATTGCCAGATGCCCTTCTTCATGCAAAGGGGCTTGTGTCAGGTAGTTTTGCTTTTACTTCAGAAAAAAATGCAAACATATTTTTCGCTGTTGTCCGGGTTGGCTAAGATGTTGCTGAAAAGCATCCCAATCAGTTAAAAACTGGAAACTCTGCTAACCCTTCTCACAGCAGGGCCTTCAAGCACAGAACTGTTTGCTAGTGGCTGCTTCTTTATACGAATACAAATCAAGCCAAGTTTGTGCAAACTGTGGCCAGTGCATTTGAATCATTTTGATTTACAAATTTCCACAGCCTGTGCGTGTCAATGTTCCCTGTTATTTTATCTGATATTACAGAGCTTTCAACTCCAAGTTACCCTGGCTGAGTCATCCAACATTATCGATTGTTCCAGTTAAAGCCAAATGTCTTAATTTGAAATGAAATTAGCAATGCTCTTAATCCTCTGAAGAGCAAACAAATAACCGAGAAGTTGCAGTTAAATCGTGGCTAATAATATACAGTTAGAATATCCACATTCGTTTCACAGTGATTACAACCACACACACACACATTTGTGTTTGTGGCTGATGTGACACAGAACACTACTGCCATCGCCTGAGCGTGAAATTGAACATTTTACACAGCGTGGGCGAAGACGTAGCCACACTCATACTAAGAAACAATTTTTTTTAAATGAAAAACTATTGTTTCAAGGCTCCAATAACCCTGTGACCCTCAACTGGATTAATGGTTAAGAAAATTAATGGACGGGTGTGTTTTTGTCTTTCATTTAAATCCAGAGTAGTTACTGAGATATTTTACATGCAGAACTTTTACTTGCGTTTCTCTTTCTTTTCTTTCTTTTTTTTTTTTAACTCTCACCTCTCACCCTCACTGGCAGCTCTTCAGATGTTATATCATAGCCAATTAAATCTGAACTGAAAAGCACAACTCAACTTGTAAGCCAAAACAGCCTTTCAAGTATTCAGGTAGTTTCAGTTTCACCATGACAACTGTGCAAATTCAATTGGGATCTTTTGATACTTTATGACTCCATTCTCAGCCACCAAATAGACAGTGAGAAGGCACTATCATGTTTAAGGGGGAAAATCAGTGAAGTCCTCATGTGTGTGAATTTCCAATAGAGACGGACAAAAGTAAGTGTGATGAGAAAGAAACGAGAGAGAAATGAGTCACCCAGGACATGCAGCTAGCAGAGGGATGACTCTAACCTGATCCTGGTGCACTGAATTACTGCCACGGCTTGTTCAGCAGCACAAAGAGGAATAATCAAAACTCAACCCTGTTTCAATTAGAGGCAGTGTTTGAGGCAGCAGAAAACCAGCCTCGGTGAGCAGCAGCACTGATCCACTGAATCGGTTATTATGTGCTGTGCTGATGCTTTGCTGAACATCATAACGCCCACATAAACCATTCGCTGTTGTCTAAAATAACGTCAGTTATTTCAGACTTACAGGGGATGTGTCGGCTGAATTGAGTAAAGACGCAGAACGACACAAAGATACTGTGTCGTGAAGAAGTGACACCGCGGTGAAGAGGTCCTCACCCACAGGAGGAGAATTCAGTCTGCGCTGGTTTCTCTGTCTCTCTTTTCCTCGGAAAGGAGAAAATGAGGAGGACTGCAGTGTTGTGTGACTCATCCTGGTGTAGAGAGCAGCCTTTACAGTCTCACCTGTACGAACACACGCACACACACAAACACACAGCCCTACATATACAGTCAGAGATACTATCTGTTTATCCAATAAATTAAGTTCACACTCACTTACTAGAGTATTTCAGATATGAGGTTTTAAATCCCAGCCAGTCTTTGTGAATCTTGCATTAGATAGAATAACATTAGACAGTCTTAACCTCCTAGGACCTGGCATCCACATATGTGGACATCACATATGTGGACATACTTAATTTTGCTATACAAAGGCCTGATATCCACTCACGAGGACATTACACTGCCACCTGAAATGTTTCGTGTTTCATGCAATGTTCTGAAATCTTTGTACGTTTTTTGACTTTGTTGCAGGCGTACGTCTTCCTGCAACTGTTAGCAGCACTTCAAAGCTGCACAATTGTTGTTTCTCATTTTGTTTTTGTACTCAGGAAAAACGCTGCTGTGTTCAGACACCAAATAAAGAGTTTTGCACATCATTACTTAATTGTGACTTTATAATGTTCTATCAAAATTTAAAACAAACGTCCTCAGGTGGATATAATTTTTCTCAGAAACTACATCAGGTAAAAAGATCATTCTTTGTTTTTCCATTCATCAGGTCTCAATCAGCCCAAATAGCAAAGAGATATTAAAATTTCATGCCATGAAAAAGTTCGGGTCTTAGTAGGTTAAAGTGTGTTATTATGGGCTAGCAAGTATCAGTACTTAGGTTTTGGTTGTATTGGCTAAAATGTGTACCTTACCTTCGTGTTGTTAAGAAACGGACAGAGAACTGACAGTATGATTATTCTAGTTGTATATTTGTTAATGTTTCTGTCCATCCAAAATATGAATAAAAAATAAATAAAAATTGTGTACCTTCAGAGAAAGATGTAAGTATAGGGGATCTAACATTGTTAAAGCTGATATTTCTGATGATGTTGATGTAAAAGAAAACATTTCGTATTCAGCTGTCATCAACAATTTTAACACGTGTAGCAGTTGACAGGGCCCTTTGCTGTTGCTAAGTGATGGTATTTACATACACATCTTGCAGAAAGTTTTTGTTGTTGTTGTTATTGTGTTTTTTTCCAGGACATAATAAAAAATCGTGTGGTCCTTACCAGGTCTGAAAGGTAAATATAATGTCAGATAAACTACAAAACATTATATATTATAATGTTACATTATGTCATTAGTTATTTAACAGAAACTAAGCCAAGCAGAAGCTTTGTGTGGAAAACTAACTGCTCCCCATCAACACCTCGTACAACACTTTAAGCAGCACCAAGTTGAATGATTGGTTTGCTGTATGGCTTTATCAGTCTCTCACATGATTGCGGAGGAATTTTGGCCCTCTCTCTTTTTACAATGTCGCTTCAGTGCATTGAAATCTGCAGGCATTCGTTCATTCACAGCCCTCTGAAGGTTGCACAGCATTTCACAAACTGACATTGTGTTGGCACACACCTGAATGCTTCAGAGCTGCAAGCTGTGAAATTATGATCTGTTAATTAAGTGCATTTGCTTAGCAGTACCTGCTACTTACCTCTTAATTCCTGCTGAAGCTTTAAAAGTTTACTTTGGTTTTCACACACTGCTTCTGTAACCTGGCTTTTTGTAAAAGAAAGAAATAATCACATGGTGTAAAATGTCATGTGAGGTTGTATTTACTTATTTTTTTAGATCTGGTAAGGACCATTTTGCCCTTATGTGGAGTTTGTACTTTTGTTTTTACCCTGACTGTATATATAGAAATACCAGTTTTTTCTGTTTGCTTTTAACAGATATCTTACACTAACCAGCTGGGGCTGTAAGGTTTGAGAGATTTTGCAGTTCACTAGGAAAGTCTGAAATTTACTAAAAAACAAACAACAACAACAACAAAGTTGGGGCTCTAGGTTTCAGCTCTTCATAACTTAACAGAATATTGCAGCCTCTATGGTTCGATATTGTTCGATCTTTGTAAAATCTTCCTGTTTAGTTACTGAACGAGTCCATAGCAGACGTGCCTCCTACAGACAGACCCACGGGTCATTATAACATTTATCCAGCACGAGAGCATTTTGCAAATTTTGTCCATGTGTTATATTTAAAAAAACAACAACTTTCTTTTATTTTAAGCTGTCTGTAGTTTCATTCTTAATAATACAAATGCCCCTGTTTACTCTGCACTCACTTCCTCGTCATATAAATATAGCTTTTTATTTGTGTACAGCACATATTTGCATGTTATGTATCATTAGATCACACTGATAGTGGTGCACAGTGTCAGCAGACTTACTTTTCAGTTCATTTCGATTGGGCCCAAGCCTGCAAAGTATTTGTACCACAGACGTCACGTCCAAAGGCATGATCTGTTAACAGCAGCGCAAATGAGAAAGGCAGTCACGCTGAGAAGTGCTTATCCTGCCCAGCTTCATGCACCCCGTCCATTTTCATTACAGCGTCAGGCTAATGGGCAACTTGGTTTTGGCTTGTATTTAGCTGGTAAAGCCGTCCAATGCTGCTATATTATACAACAGACAATGTTCCCACCTACATAGTGTATGAGTGAGTCACTGGTACATTAAGGCGCGCAAACACACATACGCACACACAAAACAAGCCATTTCCCCCCCAAAATTATGAGAAGGGCATTATAATTCACAGGCACCATCAATGGTCCATTAGGGCTATTTGTGTACAGGTGCATGGTAGTCATGTTTATGCATTTATACATGAAAATAGCAAATATGATTCTCATATTGTAGCTTTATTGTAAATATATACTTGTTATTCACACCTGCACAAAGTCTGCTGGCCCCATGCAAAACATTTGTATCAAAACTTTATTCAGGAAAACCAATTCTGGAGTAACACACCATGCTTCTGTATTGTGTCTTTTCTTTCTTTTCTAAACTGAGATTAATAACATAGATCATCATTCCTGCAGACAGCCAGATCTCCTCTTTCATGCAGTTTTACAGCAAGCTGCACTTGTGCTTCTGCAAGACATGTCCAACAAATGTTCCTGATCATGCTCTATCATTTCAGGAGAATAATGTGGGGAATAAAAGGAGAACAAAGGCTGGTTTTGACATTACAGCCACTCGGTGCTTACATCGCTAGGATAAAGGAGTGGTTTAGGATCGTGACAGCAAGCTGAACTTTAGCAGCATAATTTGTGTTGTTTGTAATCCGTGACACTGACTTTTAGAAGAAACAGCATAATGGAGCATGATGTACACAAATCCCTTCAAATTAAGAGATAGTTGTTTCTGAGATTTCAGCCTCAAGTTTTATTTTAACTACAGACTTCCAAAAGTAATCAGGGCAATAAATCAAAAACCACATGGTGTGACCAAGGGAGCATTTTTTCCTGTGAATTATAAAACATGCATGTAACTTATTAAGGGCTGCATCGCACTATGGGTGGTTCTGTGTGTATTTAAAAACCTATCATCAATTACTGATTCAGAATAACTTGGAAACTTGTTTTTTTTTTGCTTCTGTGACATTTCTCTGGGAACCACAACAAAACTCCAAAGTACCTCTAATGCACTGTAATGGAGGCAGAAATCTCAGATACTGTGAAACCAACAAATCTGTGCATGGCTAGTTATCACCAGAGATATGACAAAAAAGAAGTTTTTATTTAAATACTTATTTCTTTTTTGCTGATACTGCTTTGCTGATGAGGTGCTTAAAGGCAGTTACTGCAAGCATTATGTTTTAACTCAAAGGTAATCTCGAGCCTGGTGTTACGGAGTCACCTGAGTCCAACGAAAATATCAAGCATTCAGGATCATAATGCTCAAATGTAACGTTGTGTCCAAAAAAACAAAAAAAAACCCACAGGAGAAAATCATTACTCCTGTAATGCCATGTAGCTGTCACATATGAAAAGTACTTTAGTTTACAATCCTCTACATAAATAATAACCACCAAGCGTATTTACCAAACTACACAGACCCCAATCTGGATTTTTTTAAATAAAAGTGAAAACTCCAACACATATTTAGGCTACAATGCAGTTTTACATTATCAAAGCTTATTTCATCCCAAAACACTGTTGCTACTACAGATTGTGCTATCTGCTCTTTTTTATTTTTTGCTTAAGTGTCCCGTATCTTAAGCCAAAATAACTTCTTTGTAAGTGTTTTCTTTTTAAAACATCCCCTTTAAGACACACGGACTGTGTTTGTAAGAGGTGGGGTACACACTAGGAGCTTAAAGGAGCAGGAATGCTTTAATCTTGACGCTTAAAGTATCATTTAAATGAAGCTAACAATGCTATAAACATCCAACAGATTAAAGAAACAAAAGGCAGAAAAATGATGGATGTGCACAGGAAAAAAAAACAAAAACAGGACTTGTCTAGTCACAGGAATTAGTGTCTGAACCACCTGGACATCAAACAATGAAGAAATCAAAGGACACGGCTCACAGTCATCACTTGAAAAGCCAGGAAACTTTTAAAGCTTTTAGAGAGTAAACATAAACTAAGCTGAGGCAGACTCCACAACCACAAACAAGCAAACAACGGCTGAGAGGAATAAAATGGACAGGAAAACCCAAGCATGCAAGCATGGAATGAAAGGTTTATTGAACTAAATCAGGAATGTAATCAAACTTTTAAATAAAATAAATGACAGAACACAAACATCTGGACCACAGTTTGCAGCAACGAACACTGTACCTGCAAAACCTACAGACACCAATTTTCAGTATTAGACTTCACATCGTTCTTTCTAAAGCAAAGCGTCTTAAAAGAAACCAAAAAACGAGTCGTGGGGAGGCAACAAATCTACTCTACTTTTTTTTTTTTTAAGTTTCATTTAAAAAGAGGGGAAGGGAAGCGGGGAGAGGTATGAATTATATCACTGTATAATTCGAATCAAGCTTTACGTGATGGAGCTCTGCTCACTGCTCAGACAGCCGCTCGACTGTACCCAAGTCAAAATACAGATCCTTCACAGCTGCAAGCTCTCTGACTAAACAAAAGTAGCTCTGTAAGTTTGTTCATGAATAATATAAAAGAGAAAAAACTAAACAAAAAGATAACACCAGTTCTTTGTGTACAACCACAACAACGGCTGTATTAAAGAAAGTTACTTGATAATTGGACCGTCTGCCAGGTCAGTTCTGGCAGTTTAAACCTGGTCGGGTTTCCAATAAGCGTAATTTTGTTCCTCGTTTATTTGATGTTTTGGTTTCTTTTTTCATTTTCTCCCCCCTCGTTTGAATCTTGCTGAATGCCGCTGGGCTCACTCCACTTTGCCGTAGTCCTCTATGTGACCCAGCACCTTCTTCCTCTGCCGGATCATGTGGAAGTAGAGCTGGGGAAAGACTGGGAGAGGCAGGGGGAAAGAACAAATTAATACATTCTCCAATAAATGCAGATCAGTGCACCAACTCCTATTCAAGTTACAGTTAAGTCAAAGTGCAGATATTGAGTGCTTAAGAGAACACGTTCACCACTGAGAAATTACACACAGACCACTAAACAACAACAACAAAATATGAACCAACTTTCTATCTACACATTTCCTACAATACCACAAAAAAGGGGAAAACTATAACCAGTTGCAATAGATTCCACATGCATATCTAATAATGTGACCACTGAGTGCATAATATTGTAATTATGCCTTTGATATGCGCGTTTATTTTTTCTTTTAAAAACCCCACTAATTATGTAATAGCTTATGTCATTATGGGTCTGTGTCCACAGGCAGCTGAAGGCAGCCATGACCTCATTTTCAGCACCCTTCTCTCAGCACTTATTGTTGCTAGGATACAAAAAACATTTTCTTCAGATAGAGATCGTAAATAACCGGGCTGTCAGAGACAACTAGGACCAAAATCCCTTTCACTGTTGTTGACAAGGTTGATAACATAAGTCCATCACTTCTCACTCATCAACATCCTATTTGGTAGCTGCAGCCCCGAAACCTTCAACTTAAACATGGCAACATCAAATTTATTGCCAAGAAGTATTATTGCAACAAAGAAATATCCAACCAAACACACATTTCCTAACTTTTCAAGCCATCTTTAGTTCTTTTCTCAGTTTTACAGGCTCTCTGTTGTGAAATGTGTAAATATTAGGGTGGCCACAAACAAGCAGCACTCAGCTCATAGCAGTCACCAACCAACAGTAGTGAATCCTTAAGTGCGATTCGCATACATAAACAGATTTCTAGTGTTTTAAGGGCAAAACTGCCTTCCCTGTTCAAAAGAAAAGGGAAGACTTTTTTAATTTAGCACTTTAGTACTATATCTCCTAAGTGAAAAAGTAAAAGCCTCTAAATGAAGTTATGAGAGTGAGAAATGCTTTGCAACATGCAAAAAGCCATCTGAGAATCCTCCCACAGGGAGCTCTGCATGTTTGATTAGGAGTCTGCAAATATTTTTCAAAACTAAATGTCTAAAATGGCATTTATTGATCAGTTTCTGATGCAAAAAACAACAACCTGCAAATGAACAATGGGCTATTTCACTACACAAGGTAGAATGGAAAGTCTCGCCTTTGACTTACGGGGAATGTAGGAAATCATGATGAGGATGAGGAAGGTGTAGTAGTCGAAAGAGAAGTTGTACTTGTTGGGTAAGGTAACAGAGTACAGGCCTGTCTTCTGCACGTATGGCAGCGCTGCATAGATAGTCAGCAGTTCCCCAGTCACTCCCATGGGATACAACACGATGAAGAAGGTGTACCTACAGTACAGAGGTTTATAAATGAGAGGGGAAGGGAAAGAAACAATTAGCCTCATCACTTTATCGTTTATTTGCTGTTTTAGTAACAGGAAGCAGTATCGTAGTAAATCATTCCCTAAAACACTAAGTAAGAGGTGATAGAAAACATTAAGAGTAATAATGCAAAGCAGAATTTAGAGTATTAAATCTGAAATCACGCAGAAATCATTGACATGATTTAAATATATACTGTGACACAAACATAAAGCAACAGCAGGTGCAAAAAATGCAACTCAAAAAGATCCTAAATCATTGAAGTGTTAAGCAATCACACGTTTTAAACAGAAAGAAGCAAAGTTTGCAATTAAATATGACACGTGCACACAATGAAGATGTTGTCTTCTACAGAGAGAAAACTCTTCATCTGTCTCTTCTATAACTTGCACTCCAAACCCAGCGACTGTCTTCCGTGATCCTGCAATGAATTTTCCACAAATGCACAACAAATTTCTGTCTCTCAGGGCTCACGTCAAACTCAGAGTTGAACACCAATATAGCAATGGTCCCATTTGCTTCCTAGCAACAAAGACCTCGGGGAGGGAGGCTCTTAACAACTGTTGCCTTGGTTGTAGATGCAGACAGAGAGAGGCTTGTGTTTTAATTGTTGAAGCACAAGCTTTTCTGCATGTTTGATGACATCGACAAAATAATTTGGCAGTGTTTGACGTAATGTGATGATGAACAGCGACTCCTTACTGCTTTAGCATCTTCTTTTCACGTAATACAACCTTAAGATTTTCATTCATAAAGGATTGAATTAGGTTTGAAAAGAGGTCAAGTAAACAAAAACATTAATCAATCATTTTCCTTTAATTACATTAATTACATTTATTATTTTGTTTGGAAAACAGGCTGAGAACTAACAGTGGAACACCCAAGGAGTCTATTTTTATTGCATTTTTTATGTAATTATTAACAGATTGAAATTTGTCCTGACTGAAAGCATTATTAGCAGCTTGGTGTCTTTGTTCTCTAAGGACCTGACTCCAGTCAGCCATTTCTGTTTATCTTTGCATCGATCAACTAACAGGTAAAAGGTTGAGCCACAATGCAATTCAATAAATTTGAATTTGCACATTATCATTTTGATAATATGCAAAAAAAAAGGATGAAGAAACATAAGCAAACAAAGAGAAATAAGTTAAGAAAAATGAGATAAAATATGCAAAGCAAAACATAAATAAATATATTTTTAAAAAAATCATTAATCATGTAATTCTTAAGATGATGATGAAAATATATTTAAACACAGGAAGCAGATTAAATATTAAGAATTTAAAGAAATTATTAATGCCTTTTTTATTACTTTAGTTCAGGTTGTTGTTTATTATTTCATCTTTTATTCTTACTTTTAGCACTTTCAGTCCTCCATTGGATGAAAATACTCTTTAATTATTTCTTACCTAGCCCATTTGATGAGGTATGGCAGGTGATTGAGCAGGCTGAAGGTGTAGAAGGAGTAGCGGATAATCTCTGTGACAGTCCAGGCTGTGACAAACAGCAGTACACTGTCCTCACTTTGAACCTGCGCACACACAGAAAAAGAAGGATGATGGAGGGAGAACAGGCGAACAGACGGCCTTGCATCATGTTACAGTAGTTACTCTGCTGTAGGCCAAACTTGACTTTCCCCCCCTCACAGAACCATGCTGTTTGTTTCAGATGCTCAGATCACACTGCAGGCCAACATTCACTATCCTTAAATATTATTTTAAAAACAACGTACATTTTATGTTAAAGAGACAAGCGCACTATGCATTAATTCACTCTTCTAAATACACCCTAGAAATGCATTCATGTAAAGGGGACGAGAGAACAGTTTGAGAGAAATGTCAGTGCAGCATCATTCAGACAAACAGGAAATAAAACCCATCAGAGATTAGACAGATGCTGTCGATTCATTCCTGCAGCCTTACAGCAAAACTGTAATGTTACTTACTCGTTTACTCCTCTTCAAGCTACAAACAGGGCAAACAGTAGATCAGCTGGTCAATTTTGAATTTAAGTGAATGAAACGACGTAGAAGGACGGTGTAATTCAAGTTCAGTTTACACAAGTAGCAAAAGGAAAGAAACTCGCTGTACCTCTTTGACACTGTGCGTGACAGCCCACGTGAGGAAGACCCGGGACATGACCTGGAATCCAGTCAGGACCACAGAGGATGGTACGATTCCTGGGAGATGAGGCAACACACAAACACTGAACATATAAGCATGCAAGACTACTGGTTTTAGTACAGCTGACTAAAACTGTCCTCTCTTTGGTACACCCTTTCAGCTATACAGAAAATCTATTCATGTCTACACAGTCACTTTCAGAACATTAATTGTAAAGCGCGGAACATTTCTGCAATGCACCAGCTGCCGTCCATCAGCTATAGACAGGTTAACCTTGAAAGCCTGCAGACGCTCTGCATGTACACTGTGTTAACTCACACTTCACATGTTTTAGCTGCTCCTCTGTACGGGTCAAAACGCATGGCAGTCACCAAGAGCTCTGTTTGCCCAGTGACAATTCCAGTAAAGTTTGATCGAAAGAAAGAAAGAAATAAGATGAATCTGTCCTAAGTGATGACAAAAAAAGAAGAAAAAAAGAAGAAGAAAGAATATGTTGTTTTCAATAGTTAATTCAGTTTAATTCTGAATATTAAACGTGTTACACCTGTCCTGATGTATAGTTTTGTTTTGTTTTTTTACTAGCAGTATGTAGCACGTAAGGGCTTAAACTGCTATAAGGAAATATTAAGCACTTTTATTATATTTTTGTATACTTTGTATACAACTTAGTTACAAATGTGTAACACAAACAAAGGTTCATACCAAACAATGAACCATTTATTAACATCTGTGCTCCTTTAAATCAATATTTGGCCCTGCAATCATAGATCAGAGCACAACTATATTTGAGCCCACGTTCATTTTGGCCTCAGCTACACATCTGCAAAGCTTTGTGGCGGTACCTTGCACAGTTATGACTTTACCACACTAACAAAATGTGTCCACAGAGTGACAGACAGACATGTAAACACTTGCCACAATGTCTAACCACCTTTGTGGGAGTTCCCAGGAACCTCAAGGGTCATATGTTGTTATGGTGGGACTAAGCTTCCATTCACAGTCTAAATTGTAGCTTTTCACTAAAATTTAAAATTGCTAATAATAATAATCATAATAATGTAATTTTTAAAGTAGTACATTTGAGAAAGATGCTGATGAGAGACTTTGTGAGTAACATATCCACATATAGGACAGTTATAAATGATGATGCAGTGTGTGTGTGTGTGTGTGGACAGCAGCCTCGGGTAGCCTGTTTACAGTATGAAAGGTCAGTTAGCTTTAGCTTCAAATCCCAGATAACGGAGAGAAAGGTTTGTGCATTACAACCGTGGCCAACCAGGCCACAGCCACTCTCCTCATCACATTAACGCCACGTAAGCAAACAGCTTCTCTGCCCTCTTTTTTTGTACACACTTCAGATGTGAAAAGGTTTTGTTTGTCTGTACATATTTACATCTGACTTACATCTACAAATGCGATTTCACGACTCATAATTATGTCTTCTGTCAAAACTGTAAACTGAGATATCAAGCTTTGTTATCCGATTTGTCAATATGAGCTCTGCAAACATGCGTTGCCCAGTAAAAAAAATGACGTTATAATAACTGACGTGTTTGAGGATCAAACAACAAGGTGCAACTGGGTGTCTGTGTTCCAGTAAAGATGAGTTAACTTGGTTGTGAAGGTCAAAGATTTCACAAATTAAACTACATTTTTCAAACCTCTGGAATAAATAGCACTGGTTTAGAAAAGAAACGAGCCATCTACAAATTTAAAACCACCCAAATGTGTCATTAACTAAACAGCCATCAAGGTTACTTCATATTCTGTTCGGAATGTAAACAACAAACATCTGATACTCGATTTCTCCAGCATCTTTAACATATTTCACCCTGTAGCAGAGGTAACTGAAGGTCATACTGAGAAAAAGTGAAGTAAATTTGAGTCACTAGAAGAGTTTTAATGCTCGCTGGATCTGGACTATCTGGAACTGGTCTAATGGGAAGCACACCAAACAGTCTCCCAGAGGATGTTCCCTCTTTTGGGGATAAAATCAGAGAGCTGCCTAAAATACTTACACCATATTAAACGCTGAATACACATATTTATGTGCCATGGGTTTAAGGCATGATCAAATTTATAAAATACAAACAATCAATGTACTCCATTTCTGACACGGGTACCTAGCTTACAATATGGAAGAGGAAATATGTGAAAAAGTTCAAGGGGCCTGAATACTTTTGCAAGCCACTGTATTTGCTTCTGTATTTATAACTGTGTTTCAGTGGGCAGCGTGTGGCTCAGTGGTAAGGACTAACGCCTGGGAGCTTCTTCTGTGTGCAGACAGTGTTCTCTCCCTGTGCTTGTGTGGGTTTTCTCCAGGAACTCGGGCTTTTCCCACCATCAAACAAACCCACATTAGGTTAACACTGCCTCACAAACAAAGGTCGTTCAAGAATTTCCCTTCCTTGTTAAAAAAAAAAGAAGCTTAATCAAATTAAACAGCTGTTTTTAAGCATTTCTGCACATTACCCTTTGAAGATATATAAAACTTTAGTCCTGGGTACTTGGTGAGGAAGCTTTACCTAAAAGGATGACTGAATGGATGGATCTAAATCTAATCTGTGCTTCACTGGTGACACGAAGCAAGTGTAAGTGAGGGAAGGTGCAGTCTGAGGAGAAACTCACCTACAGCACAGTGCAGTATCTGTAAAAGAGAAAAATGATCATAGAAATTGACTCAATCTGTTTCTGGAATAAAGTACACGGACACATTTTTAACTGTAGCTACTGTTGGTCCAGTTTATACGCAGAAGAACTCGAAGATTTCCTATAAAAAATGTTCCAAATACCTACCCCGTTAATACATTATATATTCTATTGAAACAAAATGCTGAGAGTCACTGAACCAAGTCAAAAATCATTGGTCCTATTTTTGATCACCTAACTAAGCTGAGGTCGGTAGTGCATGTGTCATTTGATGAATGGAATATATTGACTTTAAGTATACAGTGCGTATGGACAGCATCACTGCAACACCTCTAACACTCACTACACACATCTGGGTCAGTATGTGTGTTAGCATGACCACTCTAAACACATGTAAGGCTAAAAGAATGTCTACAAACATTTTTTAACCTAGTGTTGAAAAACATTAGAAAATGATATTCATTTGTAGTTTGCACCAAACTATAATTTTAGGATCTTAAAATACTTAAAATAGAAACTAAAATCCTTAAGTCATTAACTGTGTGGCTTCAACATGGCATGGAGAGGCATGTTAAGTTATCAGTTATCAGGGCATACCAAACTCAAAGACACTGTTAGACACTGTCCATTATTAGTTTGCCCTATATGTGTCAAAAGGCTAATGCTGGATTAATAAAATGATTTTTTTCTCATTACTAGTCTGTACATACAAAACTGATAGTGTGTGCTGATATGAGCAATAGTAGTGACCTCTGAAATAATACCACATATTCAACAGACCATACACCTGCTGCATGCTCAGTTTTTATCAGTTATGCCACACCTTTAGTGGTTATCTCACCTCGAGAACAGCTCCAGTCTGAAAGAACTTCAGAGGTTTCTCTATGGAGTAATACAGCCCATGGTAGCTTCCTCTGGCCAGGTAAGCTCGAACCAAACCCACAGCTATCACCAGCCACCTAAACAGTAGAGGAAAATGCAATGTGGTCACTTCATAAATGAAAAACAAGGCCTACCAGATGATCTTGCTGTAGAAATAAACATCTTATGATGCGTCTGTAGTTTATGTGACATACAGTCAAAAGCAGCCATTAAAACAGCTGCGATTTTTGCATCTTTTGGCAAACATGTGCACACAGACAAACACAACACACACACACAGGTAACAAGTTATAGAAAAAAAATATTTAAGAGGTCTTATTACTGGGTGCTTAGTGGTGGTGCTGGACCACCTTGTGCTACCAATTCTTTGTATATATTTTTCCTCATTTCAAGGATTGGTCCCTGAGCTGGAAATGTCAGACGCGAACTAAATAAAAATAATGTAGTTAAGATTAATTCAGAGAAAGTTTCATTTCACACTCTGGTTTTAATGACTCTTAATCTCCATCTTGGATGCATTTGATATCAACTCTGGGGCCAGTTAGGCAGAAACTGAGCAGGTCTGCTTAGCGGCTGTGGCTGAATATGCAAAACCGTGCCTGCGAAAAAACACCCTAAGTGCTCAGCACAAAGCAAGCACTGTACAGGCCGTCAATACTGAGGAGGGTAAATGTGGCCTAACTGGTTGGAACAGTCAGCAAACAAGTCACCATTCAATTGTGCAACAGTCTGAAAATCAGAGCAATAAAATCTGCAAAAGGATTACTGTGTACACGGTTCAAGATAACTACCATTTGAAAAGCTAAGAAAATATGTTTGCATTATTACAAATGCAAAACAACAACCTCCATCACAATCGTATTCTTTCTCCAAACATACACTTTAAAAAACAACAACAACAACTCATTTGTAGGTTTAAAAAAAATCTCATTTAAATCACCGAATTGTCTTTTTAGTCCTTAAAAAGATTACTTTATTTTAATATTATAAACTATCACATGTGGTTTTGGTAACATTTACGATAATCTTTCTTTCATTTTCATAATTCTCTCTCATTCATTTGAGCGGGTGCTAAATAAACAAAAATCAATCTCAGTAATCCAACAAAACAGCATGTCCAATGCGTGAATCCGCACTTTCTGACATAAAACAACTAAAAAAAAACCCGCACACAATGAATATCTGTCATAATATTCCTGTACTGTATGGAGTAGCGTCCCGTCAGTCACAATTAATGTCCACGCCAGGTGGCTGTCTGTTGCTCCTCTAATGTTAATCTTTGTAAGCCGTTGGATGCAGGAGGAACAACGTCCAAAGTTGTGCTTCTCCTTAGCGCGCTTAGGCATGTTTATGACATTAATAACTGCAAAAAACTGGAAGAATATTAACGCTGTAACACTACAATGGGGAACTCCTTCGCCCATTATTTAGCACAGCCCATCAGCACCACCAGAGACATTTCTATCATCCACCACCCAGCAGCATTAGCACGAGGAAACACGCTACGTACCCCGCTGTCATAACAACGTTGTAAATGACGAGATATGCCGTGGCCAGGGCACCGGGTCCCTTCTTTCTCTTCGCAGCCACATCGCCGTGGGCCGCCTTGCTGGTCCCCGAAGCAGCTGCCGACATAACTGCAACTATCAACGGTCTCCGCTCCTGAACGACGGCGGGTGTCAGGAAAGGAACATGGGCCACACCAGGAAGTGTCGTACTGAAACGGGATGTTCGCTCCACCTCACTTCCGTCTTCGTTTTGAGAAGCGTAGTTTAAAAATAAATAAATAAAAACAATTAAATAAATATTCATTTTTAAAACATCAAAAATATATGTATTTATTCTCTTATTTAAGTTTATTATTTTAAAATATTTTTATTTGCCTTATTTAACTAAATTACTGCCTGCAAAGTGTGCAGGATCACTTATCATCGTCAGGTCCTGTGACTGCAGGTGGCGGTTTGTGCCACCCTGTTTCAGGGGCCCGGTTTGTGTTTCTTCACATTGCCTTATTCGTTTTCTAAATAATGAATAATTTTCTGTGGCAAATAAGTGGCACAGAATATTTGATTGTTCTGACTTGGAATTGCTAATCAGCAATGAAAGTATCGTTATGGAGGACCCAATGTTTAAAATATTTATTTATTTATGTATTGCTTCTGAGTGTATTCAACCTTTAATAAACCCCCAGTTTGTTGTTCTCCTTCTGATTTGATTTAATCTTATTTACTTTATTTTTATTTACTTTTTATTTATTTTTATTTACTTGCGTACTTATTCTTACATACATTTATTTATTTATTGTTTTAGGCATTTATTTCTTTGAACATAATTACCACAGCTTCTTTGTATATGTACAAGGACAGTAAAGGCCTATTCTATTACATATTTTCAGGAATACTGAACGTTTCACCAGCAGTCAGAAACCTAATAATAGAGTTGGGCCAGCTTTTAAGAACCGGGGAAACTAATTTGCTTTAAAAATGGCAAGTAATTTTCTCACAAACAACCAAGCAATTGATTGTGAAACTGATAGTGGACAAATCTACAAACAAGCCCAACAATGATTTTTGCTTATTGCGCTTGGCAAACACCACAAATACACACTAACAGATCCACAGCCAAAATATATCATCAAATTCAAGTTAGTTCCTCAATTCTCTATTCCTCATCTGTTTGACCTGTTGCCCCCACTAATAATAGGTCATTCAAAACACAGATCACCAGACTCATGAGCAGATTCTTCCCCAAGGTCATTTGGACTCTAAATCAACATACAAAATCAACATAGCTGTTGTGTAACTTTCAAAATCGTTCTTGTCAAATTTGTCATTTTGAAATACATTTTTCATTACACTACTACAATACCAAGTTTTTATTTAATTTTAACTTTGTATATACCAGCTTTGTATATACACCTATGCTTTTTACATATATTTACTCTTTGTAATATTTAGCTATTTTTTTTAATTAGTTGTGTAAAAAAATACTCCACCAACCACTTAATGCATTTTACCTTTTTCAGTAACAATAAACTATTTTTTTTATTACATTCTTTTATATTGTGTTCTATTCCATTCTTAAGAGGTTAAACTGACCTGAACTACATCTAGATAGACACCTGTGCTTATGCTTTAGGGAACCATACTCTACAATAAAACGGCTCTTATGATGGCTTCTGCACTTTTAAAGAATTCTATGTCACTGTCATTGAAACTGAAGAGTCACAATTGACTGTACAAGAAGATGATTTTGGTTTTTGATGCTAGTGAAATCTGCATTAAAAAGAAATGCCTGAAGGTAATGCCCAGTTAATAACGTTTCACCATAGTGACTCTTAAAAATACCAGTTTCCCCTTTTTGCTAAGAATCAGAATCAGAATCAGAATACTTTATTAATCCCTGGGGGAAATTATCTAAGGACCACTGCAGTGCTGAATTTTTAAATAAATATGAGGACCCGTGTAGAAAAATTGTGGTGATATATAATAATTTATTTACCTAAAAGCTAATACTTTGTGGATGTATCATTGGGGCAACAATGCTGAGCCCACATCCATTATTATCCCACTAGATGCCAGTGTTTCTCTTTAACCATAAAAAAGGTGTCACCCTTAATTGCTTAAGTATATGTAATGCCACAGCGCTATATTTCCACTAAGTAAAAATGTAAAAATAATAATAATAATAATAACACAATTAAAGGAAAAGGTGCTACAGACTCAGTTGCTTAGTATTTTTATTTCTTATTTTTATTTTTTTGTAAACAGGCATTATTGGAGACAGCCAAATTTCCGGAAGAGCAACTGGTGAGAGTTAGATGGACGAGGAAGCGATATTTGTTTAGGTTTAGCTTGAAGAACGCACGTACTTTTTTTCATCACAAAGTCTGCCTCTTTATAAATAGTTAACATGCCTTTATTTTCCCAAAATCCATTTGACCAAGATGTTGGTAAGTGAATTGTTGTCTCTTTGGCCCTTTGAGTGTGTCACAGCCAGAAGCTAACGATAGGGCCAGTCACACTAGAGGCTAATGCTAGCTTAGCTCGAGTTGTTTATTCGCTAGCGCTACGTGATAAGTTACTTTAGGGCTGCCAATTTTTGTTACAACACCATATACCAGTCCTGCTAGCCTTTGCTAGTTTGTACCTGACATATCGATGTGTTGTCGACCTCTTTTATTAAGTTTCCAGTTCATTTGTTAGTATCAGCGATTGCTTTGTAAGAAAGAAAACTTGGTGATTCATATAAACTCACAGGATAACCGCCATTACAAGATCAGCTGATCCCAAATCAACTCAAAATACGTTTATGGTTCTATTTTTATCTACTTTATCACACAAATACCATTCGTTTAAATCTCCTTTATCTTTTTTCTGTTTTCGTTGAAGCGTATACTTTGTTGATGCTCGAAAACAGTGAAATCCCCATTGCGGTTCACTTGACGTCTCACTTGGGAGGATTTGGTGTTTTCCTTTGTTTTATGTAGAAACTAAATGAGGTTTACATTTTGGTGTATTGGTTAGACAAAAAAAGAAGTGGATTGAAGATGTGTCCGTGGGCTGCAATTGTTAGTGATGCCTGTTTTCAGTATTTGGAGTTGATACGTCATTGGATAGGTAAATGTGAAAATAATATAGTAATGAGTCATTAATGATTACAGTTGTTGAAACCTTTTTTCTCTCCGGCTGATGATTAATTAGAAAAGCTCTTGGTCAAGACTAATTAATCAATCACTCTCTGGCCTTTCGGGTTTGGTTGTTATCTGTCTGTATTCAGATGGGTGTAAAATTAAAGGAAAACTCTGAATGTTTCACCCCAGCATGGCGATAATCCTGCTGATTTAACATATTGTGGCAGTCTTCTGCTGGCATTGTTTGGGTCAGCATGTCCCTTTAGCGAGAACTGTCAGTGAAAACAAATGTAAGTTGTTCGCAATAATCGCTGATGTCCTATGACCTTCCTGTTCTGATGAATAGTCTCTTCCCACATGACAAACGGGTTATCTATAAGGTATATGAGTTAAATAATATGGACTTCACACTCGTGAGCTCCTAACCCAGTTGAACATTTATGGAAGATTTTGGACCAGTGTGTTAAACCTCACTTTCTACCACCATTTTTTAAACATAAAATAAGGGGATATGTATGTTATTTATTTATTTATTTTTAAAGGGTGTTGTTTTCCTGTAGTTGAGGTCTAGAGTCTTGGAAAATCCATGCCAAGCCTTTCTAATGACCCAGCACCTTTCTAAGACATTTTATATCGTGTTTCCCTTTAATTTGTCAGCTATCCTATGTGTTTTCCTAGGCTTATCCTATGTAAATTTTCATAGACACTTCCTGGCTGAACAGCTTTATCTGACTGTGCAACACTATAGTCCTTGTATGACCATACAATAGAGCACTATTGCACTAGAGAGTCATGGGAGTGACACTATGAGTCGGAAACGTCATACAAGTAATTTGCTACCAGCATATTATGAAACAGTGGCAGGTCACAGGTCACTTTGCATGTCAGAACACCACTTAACATCAATATCGTAGAGATCAATATAGTTTATGTTGTGATTTTTCTTTTAACTCAGAAGATAATGCAGTTCAGTTGTTAATGAGGCTTTTCTTTTAGCTTGTCAGCTGCTGAACGGGTCACAGTTTAAAGTACTTAAATATTTACATGGGATTTCTAAGTGTCTTGTCACAATAGGCCGTTAGGAACAGGTTGCACAATAAAAACAGCAACATGTAGTTGGCTTATAGAACTCTTCCACTCTCATTTTGAGTTCGATAGGTGACAGTATAACATAAATTAGATGTACAATGTGCCAGTTAAGGGCTTGCGGCTCATTTTTATATTACACCATGCATTTGGCATGTCTTCCCACATTTTCTTTGGAGATAAGCAGCCACAATGCCATTGGAGTTATTTTCTCACTGGAGCATATGCACTAAATCCGCATTTTACATATTTCCAGAGAAGGCAACCAATGAAAACAACACAACAGATGACTGGGCACTTATCATGGACATCTGTGATAAGATTGGAACAACAGCCAATGGGTAAGCTTGAAAGAGCCATCTTCCGTTGAATATTAATGGCACATTTTGATTTGAGCAGCCCAGTGGCCCCGGACACTTAATTTGAAAGTGTTTCATACTTGACGACATCAGCAGTACCCCCAATCCACAGACTGTGTTCCCTTCTGTTGCAGACCAAAGGACAGCTTAAGATCCATTATGAAGAGAGTCAACCACAAAGTGCCTCATGTGGCGATGCAGGCTCTTAATGTAAGTTTGTTGCTTTACTATTTAATTTATTGTATAAAAATGGCATTACAAATAACTGCAAATGTTTAATAAATCAATCGATTGGGTCAAACACCTCTCTAGTTTTGGGGTTAGAAGTACAGTTTACTGGCATTTGGGCTGCAAACCCATTTCCTTTTAAAGGATACAGGAAAGAAGACCCTTTCCACGCCAGTATTATTTAAATGAAATGAGGACTGTGAGACCTGTTTGTCTGAGTCATTGTGAGCTAATACTGTCACATGACCTGCTCTATTCTTAGATTTCTGTCTTTAAATTACTGAGATAATTTCAGACTGTTGTCATCAAATCCCACCTCTAAACTCACCTGCTGTTAAAATGTGCTGTAAATAATGAGTGGCTGTCTTTTTACTGCGATACTTATTTCACTGTCTTGGCTTGCAGTTGCTGGGTGCTTGTGTATCAAACTGTGGCAAAATATTCCACCTGGAAATCTGCTCAAGGGAGTTTTCCAGTGAAGTGAAGAGCATTCTTAACAAGGTATGAAAACTTACCTGGTTTGAGTTTCTTTCTTTTTTTTTCTTCCTTTTTTGGGGTGGAATCTTATCCAGAGAATTTCTTGTCCATGTAGTCCTTCAAACTTAGAGGAACTTTAAGTTTAATGTTACAGTTAAAATCTTAACCAATGCCAGACTCCATAGCTGTTTGTTTTCATGTCTTCTTTAGGCACACCCTAAGGTATGTGAAAAGCTAAAGGCTCTGATGGTTGAGTGGGCAGAGGACTTTCAGAAAGATCCACAGTTGAGCCTGATTGGGGCCACCATCAAGTCTCTGAAAGAGGAGGGTGTCAGCTTCCCATCCCCATCATCACAGGTATATTGACATGATGATTCTGAGAAATGTAACAAAGTCATTTAGAAGTCTTATACAGTCTTTACTTTGCAGCAGCTGCACCTGAGTTTTTATTTTATAATTCTTTGTCATACTTGATGCCAGTATAACAGATAAACAAAGTGTAAGTATACTGTATTTGCAGCATAAATAAAGGCCTCTTTTTGTAAAGTATCAGATTTTACATAAGCTGATGTTCTGTTAAACAATATTTCACATCACAATATAAACATTTTACATTGTGTTTTATAGTGACCACACAATCTACCTTCTTTTTTCTACTTGGAAATAGGTTCTTCTTTTAAGCTAGTAATATACATCTCACATCCAGTAGGGTTCACTAGCGTGCTGAGGCTGGAATTGTAGCCATGATTTGACCTCAGGCTAGTGTAGTGATTGTGAAGGTTCAGGCTGGGTGGAGTTTGTCTGTTTTGGAGAGTGTATATATGAGAGGAGCTTAGAGTGGAATTTCCTCTTCACATATTTCACATAATTCTTTGGAGGTTTATGTCATAGAGTCTGACTTGGTAATGGTAAGAGCTGCTTTCTAGTTTCTGTTCTGCTGCTTAATGTGTGTGTGTTTTTTGTTACGCAACAAATCTGTATGTGCCACAGATAAAACTGGACTTTGACATCAGTTTCTCATAAAGCATCTGACATACTCGAAGACTTTAACTCTAATAAAGCTGCCACTGAGGGGATAACTATTGTAGCCTTCAGTAGAAACGTAAATGTGCAACACATCCTTTTCCGCACAATAGACAACTCAGAGCATTAAATAATAAACAACGAATGGCAGTGATGTGAGTTAGGGCTGCGCTGATTTAAGTATTTCGAATAATTTGATGAAAAAAAAATTCTCTACATACATTCTTTGCTTCGATGGTTGGTTTAAGGCACGGCTCTGTGGTGCACCATTGTTACAATGGAAACGCCATAAGACTACAAGCAGACCTGCAATACAAACCTTTTTAAGGAGCAGCGTGTGAATAAAAAGTTTGATATTAAGCGCACGCACACTGATAACACAACAGCAGCAGTGATGATGAAGCTGGTGCAGTTTAATGTGGAGCCAGAGTCTGTTTACACACTGCGACGAGCACATGCAGTTGAACTGTTAACTTGGTCTGAAACATGTTTAAATTATACAGCTTGCTGAGCAGCCGTCCCATTTTACAGGGGTGAGTCTAAAGGGGGACATGAGGTGTACTAGACCATGTTTATTATTTATTAAGATTTTCATACAATTTTTGAGATTGAAATTGAAATGATGTAAAATACTGTTTTTTGGGGGGGGTTTGCGTTAATATTTTAAAAAAAAAAAAAAAAAAAAAAATTTACATCTTTTTTTCCAAGCCTATAAAAATATACATGGCCCAGTAAAACTCTGAGCCACTGATCTGAGGGTTGTTAGGTTGGACAGTGAATTATTGTTAATATTAATTAACGTCTACACCATCATAACGTCTTGTTTTCAGGAGCATAAAAACTGTGCAACAAAGCAGAGGGCAAACATCAGAATGCTGATATGCTCACTTCTCTTCATAGAAGCCACCACATTCTCCTCTAAAGGCTTACAGACACAAACTCTCATTCACTGCAAACGTAAACAAGCAGAAACACATGTACACAAACTCATAAAGCCTTTGAGGAAGACAGAGTAAAGGTAAATGTTATGGCTTTGACTTTACTTGAGATTATTTAGATATATCTTTGCATTTAGGAAAATGTTTTCTTTAAAAAAATAAAATTGAGTATGACACGTAAATACAAAGGGTTTGTTTGTTTTTTGTTGTTCATCATGGATGAAACATACTGAAGTAGTTGATAGCTGCAGCCCTAATATCAGTAGTCTAAAATCCCTTCGATTTTATTTGCTTTCTCATCCTGGCTTTGTTATCACTGGCTGTGCTCCATTTGGCTCTGATGATGGTGCGCTGCATTTCCTTTTTCGGGATAGGCTGGCAAATGTGCCTCAGTGGAGAGCAGGTGGCTCATGTGGCAGCAGGTATGACATTTAATCTCTGTCAGCTAAGGGGAAAAAAGCAGCAGGCAGCGTGACTCAAGCTGTGGCAGTGTTTACCTGTTTATTTATTTACTTATTGTCAGTTTGGATTTGGCCGCACAAACTCAAGCTGTAATAAACCGGTTTTCATTTTTCCCGTTTCTATTGTTTCGCTTCTGGACATAAAATAATTAACGAGACTGCTCCTGGGAGTATTTGTGTCTAAAGGCTAGAGACACATTTCTGAACAATATGTGATACCCAGCATGAACTCCAGGTGGCACCGTGTTTTTAAAAACATTTTGGTTTTTCATTTAAAGTCTTTGTGCTTCATTCTTCCTCAGGTGCACTTATTCTGCACTCTGATCTGACCTTGTCTTTCTATACTGACCACAGGGTTCCAGCACAAAGGCCAACCCATCAACTGCAAGCAAACCAGTGGATGATGACGATCTTGCCAAAGGTAAAGTTAGTGTATTCCATTCATTTTTTAAAATCCAAAAGCTCTACACAGATTTCATAGAAAGTAATCTGATAAAAATACATGTGAAAACCTTTAAATTGATTCTCCGTGGCTGAAAATGTGATTGGAGCACCTGCCTTAGAGCCATTTGCATTTTGAAAATTAAATGAATCTGGAATGTGTGCCAAGTCTGTCTGTGCTAAATACCCTTTCTTCATTTCCACTTCTCTTGTTTATTTTCTTCAGCTATCGAGCTGTCCTTACAGGAGCAGAAGCAGCAGGCAGAGACACGCCCCATGACCATGACCTCTGACCCTCCAAACTATACTAATGGCGGTGGGGGGCAGGAGGCTCGGAAGGTGCGTGCGCTGTACGACTTTGAAGCAGCTGAAGACAACGAGCTGACCTTCAAAGCTGGAGAACTTATCCTAGTGTTGGATGACAGGTAATATTTTATAACACTTCCTGTCATGAATCAGCTCTGCTATATCCTCCCAACCAATAGATAGCGCCGTTTTACCGACATTGAATGAAGATCTGGATGTGCAAAAATGAGTTTACTGCAGATGAGTTGTTTACGTAGCTAAAACTGAAAATGTTCATTATCCAGAGAAGGGGACAGGTCTGTCAGGTTAGAGGGCGCATTCAGCCATTAGCTTTGATCTATACTTTACCACTGAAAGTCCCAGAGTATGCACGACCTTTAAGATCAGACAGTCATGTTGCTATGTCTTCATGGATGTTGAATATAAATACCATCCCTGCCTTGTAATTTCAGTAATAACCCAAAAATTGATGTAATGTCTAAATAAAATATAAAAATAATATATAAATGAAATGATCTGATGTCAAAAACTAACCTTTGATAAGTTATTATGACATGGCGGTAACCACTCCTCCATGCTCATTAACTGTTTTGAAACAGAAATTTAATCAGTGTGGTTCAAAGTACGTGCAGTGCAATAGTAATATCTGTCAGTGATAATAATGTTACCAGGTTTGTTTGCCTGTTGGAGAGTCATCCAGAAGTGTGAATATTTTTAATATGATATATTATTTTCAGGACTTAAATGATCTGTAAATTCTGTTCTGCAAGTAAAACTAGGCAAACGTCAAAATACTTTTTCATACCAAGAGCTCTGAAAACTCACCGTAACCGCCTTTTCTGGAGCTGCCAAAGACCACATCAGGGCGAGAATTTTTAGACTTCTTGTTGTAATGGTTCTGACTGGTATGAAGCTTAGCCAGACGCTAAGTATGGCTTTCTCTCAGCTGCTCTTTGACTTTGGTTTTATGTTTCCGTTTACAGTGATCCAAACTGGTGGAAAGGAGAGAACCACAGAGGAGTTGGGCTTTTCCCCTCCAACTTTGTCACAACCAATCTGAATGCAGAGCCAGAGCCAGGTTGGTAGCTCCTTAAGGACAGACTCTTGTTTGTACCTCCTGTTGAGCATATTGATTTTATTTCTAATCAAATTATTTCTAGAGCTGCTAATGTAATTGAACTTTTTCTTTCATAGTTACTTATGTTGATAACCCGGCGACTCCAGAAGAGACAAGCCTGGAAACCAAAATAGAGCCTGAGCCCGTCTTCATTGACGAGGTAGCACATTTCCTCAGCGATTCTTCATTTGCAAATCCATCTCTCAGTTATTTTACCAACACGTATCCGCTCACGTCTTTCTGCAGACAAAGATGGACCGAACACTGGCACTGCTGCAGAATACAGATCCTGCAGATTCCACTCCTGACTCCCTAGAGCTGATCCATCTGGAGGGTAAAAACTTTAATGCCACTCTAAATCTAGTCAAACTGTCGCTGTCAGCTGCAGTCAGTGTGAGCCGTGCTTTTGCTTTCTAACCTCATTTCTCCTTTTCTCTCCGTGGATGTAAACAGGTGCATGTGCACAGATGAACCCACTGATTGATGAGAAGCTGCAGGAGATTGACAGGTAATGTGTTAATTATATAACATTTCTCTATTATTAATCAGATTGATCATAATCACGATATGCACAGCAAATGCAAAAGGTTCTTCATCCAGTACTTGGGACTAATGCTTGTTTGTGTGTGTTGCAGGAATCACTCAGAGTTATCAGAGTTGAATGTGAAGGTTTTGGAGGCACTGGAGCTTTACAACAAGCTCATGAATGAGGCTCCATACTACTCGGCCTACTCCAAGATGCAGTCACAGTATCCTCCAGCCAGCTCTGCTGTGGGCATGCAGGTCAGAATAGTCTTACGTGGCTCTGATTGCTAAGAGTGACTCTCAGTCGTAAATGACGTCGAAGCTGAAACCTTGTATACATCCGTGATGTTTAGATAGCAAGCCGAATAGAAAAAATAAACAATGGCTGTTGGCAAAATATTGTTTGTGTATGTAAACATATGGAGAATCAGCAGGACGCAGAGCTCAATCATACATGTTTTAAGGATGTCTCTAACATGTCTCATTCACACATGTTTTGCCTCTAAACTAGTTACTAATCTTAGACTAGTCCTGATGGCTTGATATTCAGTCAGCATTTTTTTTTTCTTCCCTGGAGAGCGTCACAGGCCGCCGGAGCTTTCTCAGCAGATGCTGTTTTCTTGGTGGTGATTAATGTCACAGTCTTTCCCTGGAGATTTAGAAAACTGTCCACTTCGCATAGCAGGCAAACACCAGAGCTCCTTGCAACTTATTATTTTCCTTTTTCCAACTGTCAGGATTTTATTGCACCTGCAGTAACGGGGACTTGGTTAAAAACAAGGATTTAAAAGGACAAAAAATTCTGAAACTGTTAATAATTTAAAACGAGTGTTTTATCAGCATCATTTCTGTATGCTGAATAAAGACTGAACACAGCTGGTCTTCTGTCTGAAGATTATGTAAACTCAACTCTGTTTTCCAATATTATTTAATTTGTAATTGTATAACTGTTTTTTATATTATTGGTATTTGTTCTTTGAATATCTCTGTTGGTGCACGTTTCTCTAGAGGCTGGCTATTTGTGTAACATAGCTCACCAAATCTCATTATTTGGGGCAGCTGCTGGTGACCTGCTACTGACTGAGGATGTTTGTAGCATCTCAGACAATGAAGGTTGTAGTTTCTGGATGTAGCAGTCTCCAACTAGAGCTTAAAGGGTGGTGAAACTAAAAATAGCTTCATTATATGTCTTGAATAAATTCAAAAGATAAGGAAATTGTCATCATAGAGATTTGGATTATACAATTCTTGCGCAGTTCTCTTCATTTGTAATTTGTTTGCATTAATTTCAAGTAGCTTATACAGATTGCTAGGTACAGATGTCCCATAATCACACTGCTATAGGTTTTGGTTGGAGCAAAAACAACACAGCATCAGTTTATATAACATGAAGGATTTTATTTTTCTTTTGGGGGGGTGGTTAGTGGTCTGAAAGATCTAAATGACTACAAGTTGACTTAAACAGGGCTAGTCGAGGACTAACTCACGCCAATTTTTCAGCTGTCTGTTTAAGCAAAATGCAACCAGAGCAATAGGAATGTGTTACAAGACTGCTTTATACCCATCACACTAACACTACTAACTCTACAGTAAGCATATTGCGAGAACTAGCTGTTTATTTAAAAAATAAGCTACCCATATTAACCACGTGTTATACTAAATAGGCAAAGGGAGAACTGTTAGCACTGTGACAGTCAGGAGGTGGCCAGTGCAAATGAGTTACCAACACAAGATAAAACTGGAAAATCTAATTTACATGTAGATATGAATGCATTGTGAGCAACCCTTCTCCTAATTTACCTTCCTCATGTCTGGTGGCTTAGATTTGGATGTTACAATTTATAAACGGTTAAATATTCACTAATAAATACTACAAACCGCAGTATCGTAGCGTGCCGGCAGCTGCAGCATAGGTGTAGTAACAGGTCAGTATAAACGCCAAAACAAACCAAGCAGCACCTGCTGGGAGTGGTCAACCAGTTTTTCTGGCTCTGTTCTATATTTACTGGGAAATAAGTTCACTGCCAAACTCTGTTACATCCTTTCAGTGCATTCACTTATCAGCACGCTCCTCTCCTGCTCCTCTCAGGGCTACCTTGGACCAGCGGCACCCCCTTATCTTCCCCCATCCATGCCTCAGATCCCCTCTGCACAGCCCTACAATCTGCCCAGCGACCAGCCTGGACCTCTACACTCACTACCGCCAAATGTCTCAGCTCCACCCAACACCTTACCCAACAGCCAAACTGCTCAGCCGCCCTACATGAGGTAAGAATAACACCTCCACCCTTTTAACGAGGACGTTGAAAGTCAGAATTTTAATCACTTGATGTGTCTCCAAATCACCAAAAACATTTTAATTTGTACATCATAATGAACAGTGTAATTGTCACTGACATAGCCGTCACATCACAAGGGAAAATAACAGAAACTTGTGATACGCTTTTCTTCTCTCATAAATATACAGTGGTGTGAAGAAGTGTTTGCCCTCTTCCTGATTTCCTTTCTCTTGTATGTTTGTCACACTTAAATGTTTCAGATCATCAAACAAATTTAAATGTAAACAAAGATAACATAAGTAAACACAATGGTGTTTCTAAATGATGGTGTTTATTATTAAGGGGGAAAAAAACAAAGTTATGATGACCCTGTGTGAAAGTCATTGCCCCCTAATCCTAATAACGGGTTGGGCCACCCTTAGCGGTTTTACAGCCCCATGGAGAAATTTTAGCCCATTCATCTTTGCGGAATTGTTGTAATTCAGCATGAACCACGTTTTTGAGGTCATGCCACAGCATCTCAATCAGATTCAGGTGAGGACTTAAATCCTGACCTAAATCCAAGTCTTCATTTTGTTTTCGTAATCCATGCAGAGGTGGGCTTGCTGGTTTGTTTTGGGTCATTGTCCTGCTGCAGAACCCAAGTGAGCTTCAGCCTGAGATCACAAACAGATGGCTGAACATTCTCTTCAGGGTGTTTTCTAGTCTTCCAGGTCCTGAGGCACTAAACAGCCCCAGACCATGACACTACCACCTCCATATTTTACTGTATGATGTTCCTTTTCTGAAATGCTGTATTACTTTCACGCCAGATGTAACGGGACACACACCTTCCAAAAAGTTCATCTTTTCTCTCGCCAGTCAACGGAGTATTTTATTAGAAGTCTTTGGGGATCATCAAAATCCCCAAGTCTTTATCTTTTCTGTCAAACCTGAGACGAGCCTTTGGGTTCCTTTGGCTCAGCAGTGGTTTGCAGGCCATTTTTGCCCAGTCTCTTTATTATGGTGGAGTCATGAACTTGCAGGCATGCAGTTCTTTGGATGTTGTTCAGGGGTCTGCTGTGATCTCTTGGCTGAGTCGTCACTGCGCTCCTGGGGTAATTTTGGTCAGCCGGTGCCTCCTGGGAAGTTTCACCGCTGTTCCATGTTTTCGCAATTTGTGGATAATGACTCTCACTGTGGTTTGCTGGAGTCCCACAGCTTTAGAAATGTCTCTGTAACCTTTTGTAGACTGAGATTATGTTGTTCTTATTGGATCGTGGCATGATGTCTAGCTTTTGAGGATCTTTTGGTCTACTCCGCTTTGATCGGGCAGGTCCTATTTAAGTGATTTCTTCATTGAGGAAAGGTGTAGCAGCAATCAGGCCTGGGTGTTCATAAACACTTTAATTTAGAAACTGCATTTTGTGTTTACTTGTGTTATCTTTATCTAATATTTAAATTTGTTTGATGATCTGAAACATTTAAGTGTGACAAATACACACAAAAAAACAGGAAATCAGGAAGAGGAAAAACACTTTTTCACACCAATGTATTGTTACTATGGAAACACTCTTTTAGAAAACCGAATTTGATCACTACTAACAAAATCATATTACCTACCAATCATATTTCTCTAGAGGATGTATTGAAATGATAGATTCATGAATTTGTTGACCTAAATGTCACTTGTGGATTTATTTCACAGCAGTGGTTTGAACGCTCCGTACATGAGCCAAGCCACAGGAGCTCCTTACCCACCTCAGGCAGGCATGACCATGGATATGTCAGCCTACCACAACTCCAGCATGCCTCCTGTGTCCTATCCTGTAGCAGCTCCCCCTCACCAGGCTCCTCAGCAGCAGCAGCAGCAGGCAGCATATTATCAGCAGCCTCTTCTGTAAAACGAACACAGGGCAGACCTGAGAAGATGCACCCTTCAGATATTTCAGTTGCTAGTTGTGTGTTCATTTGGTTTACCTAGCACGCATGTGTGTGTCAGGTTATTGCTTTAGGAAAATTCCTTTGGCTTTTTATTTTTGTTTTTTGTTTTGTTTAGTTTTTTTTCAGCCGAACAGGACACCCCCTGGAAAGCTGAAATAACTGATGCGTGTATGTAACGCAGGTCTGCTATGCATCCAAGTCAAAACTCGGCTACTGTATGTGAGGCTTAACACGGCACAGAGTTTTCTTAGTCTCCTCGTTTATCATGGGTGACTCAAAGCAACGCTGGTTTTCTCAAACATCATCAGTCGGCACGAAGAAGAGTTGGTTTTGCTGTACAGGACCATGCAACAAGCCGTCATTGTCTAATTTGTTTAGGAAATTAGCATATTACAAATAATACATCAACACCATGCTGTTTCGGAATTGAACTGCGAGTCTTCTTATTGGTTAAAGAGGATTAGTCCACACTAGCCTAGATGAGATAAAATGTTATTTTCTTCTTTGTTTATGATCTGTTCACACAACCTTGTCTGCAGACGCAGCATTTTGGCAGCCCTTAAAGCCTAATACATCGACGGTGCGATAGCGTGCTCAAGTTGGAATAAAATCGAGTAAAGTATTCCTTGTAGCTCTGAGAGTGAAATGCAAGCAGCGTCCAAGTCTTGTGCACAAGTGTGGCTATCAAAATCTCTTTCCTGAGAGGGATCGCTGAGAAAGCCAGCAAAAAAATTAAACAGCCTGCAAGCATGTAGAGTAAATGTGAATAAAAACACAATCATATGTTGTAATGTAGGCAAGGAAAATGGAACAGTTACTGGTTTGTTTGTTTTTCTTGTTTAAGTCCGCAAGTGGATTCATATGAAGGTATGAGCCGTTTATCCTGATCATCATCTTGATTGCAACACTCAGCTGATGTAGTTTATTCATCTGCAAAGACTGAATTCGTGAGTTCCAGCTCAGGTGCTCTCTTCAGCACAAACATGTGCAGGTACTTAAAAGGCCAGATCTCCCATTTCACTGTTCTCATCACCAGCCACCAACGCTGTAGCTGATCAGCGTCTCTAACAGAATTTAGAAGTGCAAACTCTATTTCTCAATTGTCAGATATGTTAACATTGTAAATAATTCAGAAATGACGTTCCCATAGACTCTTTGCCTTGTGCATTCTATGATTACATTTGACATATTTAATTATGTGTATGTGTGTGTGCACATTTGTTTTTTTTCTCCATGTTTGTGTGTGTTTGAATACTTTCCCAAAAAGAGGTTCGTTGTCAATGTAAAGCGACACTGATTTTCAAAGGTTTGGGTGAATGGATAATAGATAAACGTCTGAATGGGTTTGGTAGTCTGGTAAAATGCTGCATCTCTTCATGGTTCTAACATCATTCTGTCTCTTCTATGTTTTATGCAAATCCACAGCACGTTCTTTAATGTGTATGTACTAAAACGTCATAATTGTCATCAGCATTGCCTGTACTTTGATATATATGTGGAGACATGAAAAAAGTGGGTAATTATTTTTACTGGGCTTCTGCTTTTACTTTTATTTTCTTGGCAAAATGTAAACGACAACATTTTTTTTAAATACACAAAAAAATCTTTAGTCAAACTGAAGAAATAGATGTTTTTCCCTCCACTTAAATTAAGAGCTCTCATACAGTCTTTTGGGCTGCTGCAGTAACTCCACACTTCTAACTTTAGCCAGAACTCAATTTCTGTTAAGCACCTCTAATGTTAAAGGCAGTGTATATTAGATGTAAAATATCTGGATTTGTCAGTGACTTTGGCATTGCACCTTAGCTTTGTAAACATTTTATTTTACCACTGAATGCCTTGTTCTTCTGTAGAAATCAAACAACGTTGGGAAGCGACTTCTGTCTCTGAATCCTCTGGACGTGTATAATTGTTTATATTTGAAATATCCCAGGAAACGTTGTGTCATCCAGGATTTTAAAACTGCTTTTGTAACAGAGCAAACTGTATAATATTCTTCAATAAATATACTTTGAAATAAGAGAAACGGCGTGTGTGGAAGTTGATTTTGTTCTTTTAGCGCCGATTCCTCTGAAGCTGTTGAAGTAATTACATTTGTACAATTAAGAGAAGGGTGATTAAAATAGAAACTGTCCACCTACAGTAATTAGCCTCTGCTATTCCCTGCACACATCCCCATCTGCATGACATGTACAATCCAATAATATGCTCTACCCAGAAGACATGATTTATTAATTGCACTTGGCCTTTTTATAGCTTCTTTTTTTCTTTCTATTGGATACACTGGAGGTTATGTGAATGCTAGAGATGGTTATGGGTAGCAAAGTGCAGGTAAAACCTTTCTTCAGTTGCAAAGTCAGATTCTTGCCTGCTCTTCCAGGATACGTGGGAGTGTGAATAAATGTTTTCGAGATTGTCTGAAAACAGCACAGCTGGTGCCTTGGTCTGCTGAGGATGGTTGAGAAGATTCCCTCATCTGTTGTTTGTCCTCGTGAGATATTTTTGAGTTGAAAATTGGCCTGTTTTTAAGTGAAGAATGCGGCACGAAACTGGTGGAAAGTGATTACGTAGGGCTGCAAATGTGTTTATTGGAATATTTTAGTTTAGCATATAATTTTACCTGTTTACAGTTAGCACTTCTCATGAAAACATTTGGAGAAAACGCACTTGAATATTCATGACTGAGTCATTCTAGCAGTGTGCCATAATAAACGGTAAATAAGAATAAATAATAAGTAGGACCGTGGTCGATCTTTATGGAGGTTACTGTGGTTTTATATACCTTATGAGGGTGCTCTATCAGTACTTGACTGCAGCCACCTTCATTTTGTTGCTTGTCTGTGGGTCAGATAGATCACAAAAATGACCATTTGTAAAACGCAAGCTTCTGAAAAGTTGATAAAGAACCTGGCATCAAAGTATGGACCAATCTGAGAAATCAGAGTGAAATTAAATCTGTAGAGCAGTGGTGTGAAACATAAGGCCTAGGGACCAGGATCGGTCAGCAAAGATTCAAATCTGGCCCACTGAACAGCTTTGAAATAATGTGAAGGAGGGCATAGATTTTGGAGTTGCAAGAGAGTCTGAACAGTAATTTATGGCCAGGGGCGGATCTTGAGAAATTTTCTTAGGGTGGCATGAGGGTGGCAAAGAAATCAAATGGGGTGGCTAAATCGAAGCCCCCCCCCCAAAAAACCCCCCCCACTCATGCAGGTGGTTACATATGGTTAAAATGATTCAAATGCAGTAAGTATACAAGTTTTTCATATAAATAAAGTCTATAACTTAATTATTGGCTGTTGCCCACATAATTACACACTTTAGTTACATAAAACATGTGAGTTTTGACCTTATGTACTGTATAGCCTGTATGATAAATAAATATGTAGCCAATAAGTATAAAATCCAGAAAGTTACACAACATGAGGTGCTTCATTTACAAACACAAGTCTAACTTAAGTTTCACTGTTTTTTGTTATAAAACAATCACATTATTACAGCTTAAATTACACAAAATGTCAGAAATCTGCACTGTCATGAACAAAAATGTAAACCTAATTTTTCATGATTTGTTGGATTAATCCACTGAGGTCTGAAATACAACCGGCCATTTGTGACTCCTTTTGAGTTTACGTTTGTATTTCACCCTCAGATTGTTTCATTTTCTTTTTTCTTTTCAGCTCAACTGAATTTATTTATTTATTTATTTTACTTTCTTTTTATTGTTTTTCTTTAAACATTATACATGGGGTAGGGGGGTAACAACAACAACAACAACAACAACAACAAAAAGATAAATACAACAGGTAGGATAACAAAAAAACATGTTGGATCTCCTTGTTTCTACAGTTTGATCATTTCTCATTATCAATGTGTTGGTCTTTAACCTGTTGGGTTTATGTACTCAGTCCATTTCTCCCACTTTTTATGGTATTGATCTTCCTGAGTCCTTATTCTGTAGGTCAATT
>NW_005187576.1:279362-319052 GCF_000239375.1 Pundamilia nyererei | reverse complement strand
TGTACATTTTGTAAACATATACAACTATTTATCTAAAAATGCAGCCAATACACCTGCCGTTTTTTTCATTTTGTACAACCATTTAAAAATATTACTGAAACTAAAATGAGAGAACAATCAGGTGTCGCAATAAGATGCCCCACAAATGATGTGTGTCAGTAAAAAAAAATAAAGTTTGTCCACCAAAAGACAGAAGAGCCCAGGGATAAACCTGCAGGCCTGACAACAGGAGGTGTATCACTCCGCTGGTTTTCTACTTAGTAACAGTGTTGCAAATGTGCCTTTGTGACATTCATTAGTGTCCTCACTGACACACAAAACAAAACGACTACACAACAGAACAACTACACAAGACAACACAACACACTAAGTAAACACTCCACACTAAACGTCACAAATCTCCCACATCAAAAATTCTCTCTCTCTCACTCTCTCTCGCTCTGTCTCGCTGCTGTTACCTTCTCTCCTAAAACTTTCCCCTCTTCCTAAACAACCAAATCCCACGTGTTGACTTTTTTTTAAATTGGGCAACATGGTACATTTTTCCACCGATAGGAAAGAGGTGGCTTTTTTCCTTTCTTTACTGTTTTCGCGCTGTCCTTAGAAAATACTTAAAACACACGCACACAAACGTGATGACAGTATTTAGAAAAAAGCGTGGCTCATATATATTATATCATAACTCTGGATTTACTGGCCTGTAATTAAAATTAAAAAACGTCCGAACTTTCAAAGTGGGCTGAATGCAGCTTGTTGCTATGTCAGCTTACATGTGATTTGGAGGTGCAGCGTGTCCGTGGACCACAGAGGGTTAATAACACTCATCTTCCTTCCATTTCCAGAGTTTAACATCCAACCACCTGTGTAAAATCCAAAATTCCCATGGTGTTGTTCAAAATGTGCTCTGGCACGATCATAAACATCGCTTGCTACTGAAAACAAGAAAAAAGCAGGTCCTGCTATGGGTTGAACCATTTGTTAATGGTGCAGGGGGGGAACACTATGCAATATATTAAGTTTTAGCATTTATATTCGCTGTTGACTGCAACTACGCTCAAACTGTTAATGCTATCTTATTTTAATAAACAACACTGTCATATGCAAAACTAGGGTGGCACTTGGGGTGGCAAGGGATCATCGCTGGCTGATGGCGCGATATGGCAGCCTCGCTTCTGTCAGTCTTCCCCAGGGCAGCTGTGGCTACAACCATAGTTTGCCTCCACCAGTGTGTGAATGCGAGAGTGAATAATTAGTGGCATTGTAAAGCGCAATCCATTATTATTATTATTATTATTTTAGGGTGGCACTTGCCACCCCATGCCACCCTTCTAGATCCGCACCTGTTTACGGCACATTTATTTATTTGTGATTCCTTTCATTTACTACAAAAGCATTTATTTACCGTGTAGACGAACCAGACTTGCTGTTAGAACTGCACTTCTTTTTTTATGTATATAAAACTAGATTAAATGTGTAGTTAAACATCTTCACACCAAGAGAAAACGAAGTTTCGCTTGTTCGGCCCACTGACTACTTAAGATGAAAATGATCTGTATGTGGCCCAGGAAGTAAAATGAGGCTGACGTCCCTGCTGTAGAGTTAAGTTGAATATCATATATAAAGTAGGCTATAAAAAATGTTTTTGTTTTTTTTACGTGTGACATAAACACAAGTGTGAATGTCTTTAAATATATTATCTAATTGAGTTTGACTTTTGACGGCTGCCCTCCAAATGACACACGCTGAGTGTACGAAATTCTCAAGTTCTACTTCGTCCTTGAACGCAGCACTCCTGTAACCCTGTGTGATGCGTGTGGGAGGAAGAGGAGGGCTACATCTGATGTACGTGCCCTGTCCACTCCGTAAAGATCTGCAGGAGGACACGTCCGAGCTGCCGTCCAAGTCTTTTCTCTTCTGCTGGCGTGAATCGGAGTAAAGCTGGAGCCGGCGGTTCACTGTCCGCCGCCCGAGGAGCGGCACTTCCAGTGGAGTGGCACCGAGCGCCAGCCTCCGCCTTGGACCGACGAACTGGCTGAGATGTCCCGGCACATCTACACCCGTCACGGGATAGCAGAGGGGATGCAGAAGCCCGTGTTTCAGGTAGAAAAGAAAAAAAACATGACGTGAAACAGCGAGAATCTGTAGCCAATGTTTTAATGATGAAGACAAATCTTAAAATATATGCAAATATGCACGGGGGGATAATGAAGCCCCCTTACTCCACACTACGATGACATAATAATAATAATAATAATAATAATAATAATTGGAAAAAAAAAGTCATCCTGCTCGTTGTCTTGGTGAGGATGCATTCATTATCTCCAACTAGTCCTCGAGGTGTTATTAGTCAAACTGAGACTGCACGGGATCTGCAGCGTGGCGTGAATTTGATTTATTCAAAAAGGAATGAAATTAGGTGCTCAATTATTAAGCACTTTATGACGGAGCCCAGCTCGTGATGCATGAGGTAGTTTAAAAAACTTTTCCAGAGAAGGGAGGTACTTTACCCCCTCCCATATTTTTCAATGTTACAACATTTGCAGATTGTTAATGTAACTGTGTGCGCACTTAGATGTAATGAATGGGAGTGCTGCTATTTGATTACCAGGAAAGAATCAGATAGGAATCAGATATTATGAAGCATAATAATCAATGAAATAATCAATTTTCCCAAGACTATGTAGCCTAATAGTTGTGGTCAGAAATTCATCCTGCTCAGGATGGTTCAGGCTCGGGCTTGAATCACATTTCTTTGTGTTTTTGAACTGCTGACGTCACTAACTTTAAGGATTTTACTCCGGGTGGGGGGAAATTTTTGAACATTCACTACATTAATCAGGCAAATAAGACATTATCTACTACAGAATGTGTGTCAATACAGAACTCAGCAAAGTGGCCTCGTTAGAGACCGTTATACACAGCGAAGGCACTTTTGCTTTGTGTTGTGATTTTCTGAAGTTATAGTTTGGCCATGCCTGCAATTTAAAATTAAGATGGGATCACTGAAAGTGATATTCCTCCCTCTGCTGTCACAAAGGGATATGATACCAGGCGCTGCAACCATTTACTATATTTCACCTCATTTCCTGCTCAAGTGAAGTATGCCCTCGCTGCACTTAAATAAATTGCTTGTGTGTGAAAATAGGTCAGAAAAAACTGAATCCGTACATCGGGGCAGTGTTCACGCAAAGCTGCACTTATCATAGACCTTAGTGTAGCAGTCCGAGAAAGCATTAAAAGACCGGCTTCTTATAATCTGGTCATCACAGCAGACAAGAGACAGCTGGTTGGCATCAACGTCACTTTAACCAGAGAGACTGAGATGCTGGTTTTAACGGGGTTACTGAAAGGAAGGTGCCCTTGGGTTTGTCCTGTAGAGGAGAGGGGGATAAATAAAGGGAAGGGCCAACAAAAATACAATCACAAATATAAAATAAAAGAGCAGAGTTCATTCGCGGGTCTGTTTTGCCTTCATTAGGCTAACAGGGGGACTTACTCCAGACGCAGTCGACTGAAGAGGTCCGATGGCAGCACCACTTCCACCAGCTTCATCCTCAGACAGGTAGGACATGACGAACTTGAACTTTTAGAGGTCAAGCATAAACCTGACTGCATTTCTGCTTCGTCGAGGCATAGATCTGGTTAATACTGATGAAAGCTTCACCATGTAGCGCTGCACCTGGCTACAACACATATGACAAGCGTCTTTAGTTTAGGCAGCAACTCAGTTCAATTCAATTCAGTTTTATTCATATAGCACCAAATCACAACAACAGTTGCCTTGAGGTGCTTGATATTGTAATGAAAAAAACCCTACAATAATACAGAGAAAACCCCAACTGTCAGATTAGGAAAAAGGAAGGAACGACTCTCTTTTAACAGGAAGAAACCTCAGGGGTCACCATCTGCTGCAACTGGTTTAGGGGTAAGGGGAGGGAGACGGGACAAAAGACACTGTGGAAGAGAGCCAGAGATTAATGGTCTTAGCAAACATCCTAATTGTGTCTTAATAGCCTACCAGGTCCTTTGGAAAGGAGTTAAAGAGCTATAAACAACACTATGAAGCACTTAAGACTAATAATTGATGCAAACCCCAGCTCTGACAGTGAGTGGTGAACACTTGCTGTTTGCAGATATCCCTGGTGGAATGAAGTGTTTTTGAGAGCTCATCTCTGGACCACTGTTGATTTCTGACCTCAGTCCATCATTACATAACTTTTGGTTAGACTCATATGGGTTTGGCTCCAATGTGAAGAGAAAACACTGTGGCAGCAGATAACATGTTGCCAGTCTAGAAGATGTTCTGCTGTAGTCCAGGGAATAGATGGCCTTGATTTGGTCTCACTTGGGAATTTAGCTAACTGACCTGCTTTTGAGTCATCTACCAAACTTTCACGAGTCACGGGAGCAGCGCCAGGCAACACTGTTTGGATGCACCGCCTCTTTTGTATATGTCACAGTGAAAACAAAATTCAATTTCTTAAGTCCCTTCTTTAATTCATAATGTGCTTGTGCCAGACTACTTTACAGTGCTTACCGTGGACTTTGACATCCTGCTGACAAGTTACCAAGGGAACCAAGGCTGCAGAGGCCATACAAAGATACAAGAGTAATTCATCTGTGACTACCTTTGTCCCAAAGCCCCACTCTTTCTCTCCCTTTTTCATGCTTTCAAACCTGACCTCAAACAAACTTGGTCACACGTGCTCTTTGGAGATACAGTAAATCAGGCCAAATCAAGTTGGAGAAAGAACTGAATCATCAGATGTCAGTTATGATGGTGTAGCCCTTCATTAGTCACAGAAATCATCTTTTTGTACATAATTCCATTTAAACAAAACTGAGCATAACACCGGATGATTAGCAATGTAAATAAAATATAAGATCTGTATTTTATTGAGCAGCACACTAATGAATGCAGTTTGTGTTCAAAGTGTAAACATCATCCATTAATTAGTGAATGCCTACTGCTTGACACTGGAGTAATAATATGACTCACAGGAAGTGAAGAAGGTGGAAAAGACAGTTTTGCAGACAGACCTCAAAGAAAGAAAGAGTAGACAAAAAGAAGGAGAGGCAAAAAGTAAAGCACAAGGACAGTGGAATGAAATGAACACTCAGAGATTTCTGTAACGCCCCCGCTGTGATTTGTGTCATCACCGGTGTGATCGTCATCAGGTAAGAAGAGAAGGAGTGGGCTCTCTCTCTTTGATGCCCACGTGTATCCATAGTAACAGCCTTCAACAACAACAGGGGTCAAGCTGACAAGGTTGATTAGCAGAAAACTGCACCACCTCCTTTCTTTTCACAAGAAGGTAACAGTTTTTATTTATTTATTTTACAGCAAAAACTCAATGAAAGGAGAAAAAAGTGAGATGAAGGCATTCTTTACAGCAGCCGAGGTAGATATCGAATGTTTTTATTGAACGTTCCTCCTCTACAGGTCATTTGTGGACATTACAGAATCATGGTCAACATTATAAATCTTCCCTGGACTCTGGAGTTATTAATGTTAGTTTGTTCAGCTCTGCAACGAGGGAGAAAAGGATTAGGCGTGATCCATGCGAATACCAATTTTTGTATCGTTTTCAAAATTTGGTTTTTAAATATTAGCCTTTTCTGTTGCAAATTGTGATCTTAGGCCAGTTCAAATGTGGCTGTGTGATGTTAAGAGTCCAAGAAAGACCAAAAAAGTTGCAGTGTCACAGTTCAGTGCAGCCATTTACTGTCTGATCAATTGTTGTGGTTCCAAAGACAGATCACGTTGTACAGTACAGTAAAATGATGGTGATACCAGATGTCAGTAATTTACTGTAAATTACTTTGAAGTAACATTACATCACTCGTAATCTTGCAGTATTTCACTTTACAATGACATTACGATTGGAAAAAAAGAAGGAATAATGTTCATTTTACTGTGTGGGTGTGGTTTGACAAGAGATGACAGGTTGTGTTGGCAGCATAAGCAAACAGCAATCCAACTGTCACCAGAATGCGATATAAATATTGCTCTTCACCCACTTCAAACCAGTAGGAGCACAAATACAAAATTTTTCATCTGTGTAATAACCAAAGATTGGCAGAAAATAGTGCATTTAACTAGGAGACCACAGGGATCAGGGCAAGGCGAGGTGGGGTCTGGCGTCTTCTGAATGACCTCTGGTGCTTGTCTTACAAAGAAAAATGAGAGAAAATGACTTAAATTAATTGTTTGCTCCAATGGACGGCTGTGTCACAATACAGGGACATTATGTTCCAGGAGATATGGATGACGGGTCTGAGTCACTGCATGTGATACCGAACAGATCTGCTGCCGAGATGGTAAAAAACTGATTCTCCCAGATGGTACACAGAGCACCTACACACAGATGTTTATGTGTGCTGTTGGCGAGTGGATACCTGATCGAATCCTGAGCCAGGCTTTAAGGTCCATGAAAGGATTATTTATAAGACAGACTTGTAAAAAGGCCTTTAACCTTTCCTCCATAGCAACAACTTAAAGATGCAGATAGACACAGAAGACAAAACATTCAGCTTTTTTATTGTCGGTTTGGATTTGCATCTGTTTGCAACCAGTTTGCACTTCTCTCTGGTCACTTAGCATTTTTGTAGCAATTCTTGTAATGTGAATTTTCTATCTCCTTATGCTAATTTGTCATCTGTTTCTGTTCAGTTTTTGTCTCTGCACACAGTTTCAGGTTCTTTTGTCTGTTCAAAATCGTTTTGCAGCTGTCTGTATTCATCGCACCTCTTTCTTCGGCTGGCTCTATTTGACCCTCATGCATCTAATTATGTTTAGTTTTTAAGACTAGCTGCTGGTTTGCATCTTTGGAGGTCTTTGCAATTGTTAAATGCAAAGACCTCTTAATAAGAAATGTTAACTCCCCCTTCAAACAGGGGTTCTGAACTCTTGAGGTTAGCTGGGTCTGTACTCGGGTAGGCCATTCAGCAGTTCTGAACTATGGTTGGGATTTTATCAGGAATTCCTGAATTCATATTAATATGAAACAATATATATGTAGCAAATGACAAGAAGGATCATCTCCTTCAAAGGTCCCACATTTACATTGTGTACAGCTCTCATTATCTTCGTTGTTTTTTTTTAGTCTTTCAGTTCTACCGGAATCTACTACTTATAACATAGACACTTCTCTACACATATGTATTAAAGATAGGTGCTATGAGTGGGAATAATTTTACAGTGCTGCTAACAGCAAGTACATGTATGTAATTTAATTTAGGGTTTATGCTGTCTAACAAAAAATGAGTAAAAAGCACCAACAACCGGTTGCAGCAGATGGCCCCGCCCCTCCCTGAGCCTGGTTCTTCTGGAGGTTTCTTCCTGTTAGAAGGGAGTTTTTCCTTCACTGTCGCCAAGTGCTTGCTCACAGGGAGTCATCTCATCGTTGTTGTTTTCTCTGTATGTGGGGTTTTTAATCTACAATTTAAAGTGCCTTGAGGCAACTCTTGTTGTGATTTGGCACCATATAAATAATGTTGAATTAAATTATTCAAAGCAGAATAATTGTCATTTGGGGAACTCTGAGCTTATTAAAACCAGTCTGTCTTGATAACACAGACATAAACATATATGTATATATTTAAAAACCCCAAACCAAGCAATTTATGTTTATCATGGTTCAAAGGTGAAGGCACAGATGATCTTTTTTTCTTGGTGTTGGAATTAATAAGCCTAGGTCAAGTTAATTCCTACTCTAGCTGTCTCTTACTTACAGTTAATTCAGTTGATGCTGACATCCAAATGACGGGAAGAAAAGGGGCTTCACACGTAGCAGACCTTTTATTTTGAGATGTCCTGAGGACACAACAAGAGTACAGTGATGAATTTTGGTGGACCAATAGATGTTCTCAGCAGAAAATGACCTCTTAGTCACAGCCGAATTTCCTGACTGCCTCTGTTACGTCGCCTGAATTAATTTCTTATCTCACATTCACGTCCTGGATCGTCGTGTTTTCATTCTCTAAATCTGTTCCGTTGCTTTACATGAATAAATCGTGGAATCATGAATGAATGTAAGGCTCGCAGAGTTAATTGATTGAATTCATTGTGAGATTGATAAACCTATAATGCCGTCCCGGAAATTTAATTTGCCTTGCCGACTCACGATACATCAAACAGAGGCAACTCTTTAACCTCATCTTTCAGCTTGCAGCTTGCAAAGTGATAAGGAAGAGACTTCACACTGCTAATCCGCCTTATGTAGGTCACATGGCTAAACTCAACAGCCTTTAATTTGTGAATTACTTGATGGGCCAAGCCACCGCTGCCGTCGCTCGCAGCTGGTATTGCACGCTAGTTTGTCAGCACCTCCTGAGTAGATGATGGAGACAATCTCATAAATTACAAATGAAAGGTACTTTGTTATCAGTTGGAAATGATTGCATGCTTAATTTAGAAAATGGCAAAAGGAGTGGGAGCAAGTTGGAATGCCTTTCTAGCTGAGAAACTAAAGTTCCTTTCTGGCTTGTCTGACATTTCTTGCACTTTGTTTCTCTGGGATGTTACATTTTGTCTCTTGATTGGGCACAGCGTGTGTTGGAGACATAAAACGCCTAAACGAGTTCTCACATGTTCAACCTGTTTCTACCCTGATAGGTTTTCAGATTTTTTAAGGATCTAACTGAACTCAAATGGATGACAGTGACAGCTCGAGATATGAGTAAGAACACAAACTCTTTGTGCCTCTCTTATCCACTTTGTTCCATTATTAGTTCAGTTTCTTGTCATTTTTGCAGCCTGTGTGCGTATGTGTTTATTTTCAGTAAGGTAATGTTGCTCGAGCTGTCGTGTTACACGTGATATCTAATTATACCACTAGATCTACGTGGCAGCTCGGTCCCACTTTTCTCCAGAAGCATATTTCACCCTTTGTGCTCTTTCTGTTTTGCTTCCCATCTTTCTTTATTTCTCTCTTTCTTTAAAAAAAAAAAAAGCACCCTTATATGTGATATTTCATGCAGCTTCAGCCTGAATAAAATGACCTTTATTCTGAAAGGTCTCCCTTTGATCTACTGTTCCACACGGGCCAGAGGGGGTCTGCCGGGAGCTGCTGTGCAGAATAAAGACACAGAGCAATATCTAAATGAATGATGAGGATGTAGCACCCGGCTCTGTGCCTCCACTAAAATACGTGCAGGATAGACACAAAAAAATCTGATGTTTTGGGAAGAGCTTGTTCTGAGCAAGCTTAAAAAAAAGGAAAAGGAAAAAAGCGTGGCGATGTTGATGAAGATGCATTATCGGATCAAGAGAGGGTGCTGTTGCTCTACTATGCCTAACAAATGGCAACGTCCCAGTGCCAAACTTGTTTGAGTAGGATCATTGCTGAGTTTGTGTAACGTGTGTCTGTGTGTCTGTGTGTGTGTATTTTTAACAGGGAAATTTTTATTATTATCCAAAGCAGGGAAATATGAATTGCAAAACAAATACTGTAATTTACCTTATTAATGATTTTCATGTATGTTTGTATTACTGAGGTGTTTACTCTGAAAATAAACAGTCTTTCAGCTGCACAAATGAAAACCTTTTGTACAGCAATGAATTCAAAGTCTTTATCTAATTTGCAGCTTAACATCCTGCGGTAATTATGGGATGGTTAAAATAGGAATCTATATTTTTTAAATGCACTGTTGTTTCACATGTAAAGTAGTTATAATAGCAACAGATGCTGTCCATGAAAGGTGTCAAACTGTAGATTTGAAGTTCTCTAGCTTTTCTTGATTGATCTCCTCTGCCATCACGCTCCCTGTAGCAGATATTTACAGATTGATTTTTACGGCTCCGGTGTGTTCATGAAGCTGTAAAGACGCGGGCGCTCCTTGTAGCGGAGCAGCGGCTCGATCGCATCGAGTCTGCCTCTCGTTCTAAGTATCATCACTCAGCTGTTCGCCTTTGCTGCCGTTCTGCATGTGCAAATTAAATGTCGGTGTTTAGTGTGAAAGATTACCTCACGCTCACATACAAGGACAGGATTGACACGGCTTGCTGGTTAATGATGCTCTCAGGCTGCAGACGCCCCCGCCTCTTTCTCTTCTCTCTTCCTTATTCACAGCCAGCCGGGCTGACTGGAGCCTGCATCGGCCAATCGGCAGCCTGCATCTCACGTCTGTCATCAACCAGTGCTGGGGAAGGGATTGGCTCGTGCAATCTCAGCTTGGAAGGCAGATGAAATGCCAGGTCTGCTCAGCCTCTGGGGATAGCCAAGCTTGCCTTATAATGGGAAACAACACTTGTTTGACCTGGGAGCAGTAACATCTAATTCAGCATTAGGAGAAGACTGGACTTCAGCTTTTTCCCCCTTTCTTTTATAAATCTGTTGTTCTTCTGTGATCTGGGTTCTTTTTCATCTACCTTCATGTGGAGGAAGAGACTGCTGGTGCTCTCTGTCACTCCCCTATCCTCATCATCCATCCTCTCCAGAACAGGTTGATCTTGAGCCGTTTTGAACTATTTTGCACTGAAGAGCTCATTTTTGGGAACCTCACTCCTCCATGTACGATAACTTGTACCTTCATGGATTTGAAGACTCGGAGGCGGTGAGTGGAGAGTGGCGTCTGGCACTTGTAAACCACGCTGTTCTGTTCCGTCGTGGCTGCTTGATCCATACATAAACTCCCACAGAATGCGTTGAGACTTGAGTGGGCTGAGCACTCGGGGGAGTTAGAGGAAGGAACGGTGTGTGTGTGTGTGTGTGTGAGTGTGCATTTGTGTGCATGTCTCCTCAACCAGTCAAAAAGAAAAATACAGTTTTCTCACTGATACTATCAGCTTGGACGCCAGTTCTCCTCCTGTCTGGGCCGGCTGTCTGCAAAGCTGAAAAGTATTGTCTTTACCATGTATGGCTGATTGGCCGGTATGCATGCTGTTTGCCTCTGTTCATGAGCATTGTGAGCACGTCTGCATGATTCCTGTGTGCCTCCACCTTTATCAAACCCCACTGTACATCATCATGGTTTATTGAAAAGGCCAACAAACATAATCAGCATTCACTATGGCCATCTGCGTGATGCTGATGTGCTGATGCGTGCCAACTGTTACATTCGTCACTCGCAGCATGAATGCCTTTATGTTCGAGAAACACGTTGCCATTAAGGGAATTCTCATCTTTGCCACAGATAAGTGTGCGTAGGCACCTTTAATACAAAGAGGCAGACAGCAAGAAAAATGTGCGGAAGCAGAGAAAAATGCTTACAAAGGCAAGGAATATAGAAACTGCTGCCGGGTGGGGAGGAGGGAGGGAATCCCACTGAGGCAGAATCTGTCAGAACCTTTCCATAAGTCCACCTGAGATACCGGCTGCCTCATAAAGACTAAAAAGTAGAGTTAGCATGTTCTGTCCTGTCTGCAGCGTATACAGAGAGATCTTCTGTGTTTGCGTTGTTGTTTGTTGCGACTTTGAAAAATGTGTTCATTTTTATGTGCCAAGTTTTGTAGGTGGTGTGGTATTAGTAGCTTCTCTTTGCTGTTGTTTCTTTCCTGCATTGGGAGTTATTTCCAAAAACTCAAATTTCAGGCCTTGCACTCAAAAGCTCTGAGTGCCCAAAATAACTCTCTTAATTTAGTTACTCTCTTAGCTGATAGTACAGCAAGATCCAGAAATAACATGTTTATTTTTTATTATTATTATACGTCAGAATAACTAATGAGCCTGAAGACAGTTTACTCCCATGTGAGACTGCTCGGGAAATGGATTCGGGAAAATCCCAGTACTCTCTAGAAACTGTCTCATACAGGATAAAACTGGATCCATTCATTCCTTCATTACTACTAAGTCAAAAACACACTACGTTTGATCCTGCTGGTCAATTACAGTGAATCAGTCAATGAGTATTTCTGTCAATACAGGCAGCCTTTGGTTCTGTGTACTTTAATGAGTACTATTAAATCAAACCTGGAGAACTTGTTCATGCACTCTGTTGGGCTGCTGTGTTCCACATTGTTCCATGTTTAGCTGTACTGGCAGCGTCACAGAACACACCTTTGACCTTACTGACCCCGTGGTTTGCTATCAGCACTTATCTTTAGCTTGTTTTGTTTTTTTAAAGCCACAGACTTGTCATTCATTTCATTTCCAGCATATATTAAACTGCAGGCTCTCTTGTGTGACTTATTTTCAGTAAGAGTTTTGGAGTGACATTGTTTGACACACGAATATATTCTATGTGTTTGGCGTTTATGACCTTCCCACCTTTTTTTTTTTTTTTGACGATTACTCCTTCTTTTCCAAAGCTCAACATTTTCCAGCCCTCGGACAGTTTCACTAGAAATGTTAGTCAAGTAAAATTAACACTCCAAATTAAAAATCCAGAACAAGTGTTTTACCCAAGACTACCCAGAAAGCAGCTTTTTGGTCCATTTTAAAAATGTTTAGCAGAACATGCAGGACTTTCCGTTTTGTGGCCTTGATCCATTTTTATCTGATGATGTAATATTTAGAGTCATAGTTGGTGGAAACTTCCATATGAGTATTATTCTTTTATTGCAGAGTCACTGTCCTTCCCTAGCTTCTGGTAGTGATGTAAACCACTTTCTACCCTTCTGCAAACATACAGTATTGTTCACTGCATGACTCACCTTTATAACAGGTATTATGAAAAACACAAAGCCCAGTAAACCTTCTGCGCTGGCTCATAGTAGTTTTACTATTGCAAATAGTAGTGCAAACGTGGAAGCAGCGCCTGAAGAAGACACTGTTTATTTCTAAACCAAGTCTTTCTATTATGCACTCACTGGACCCCTTGGTACTCAAAGGTTTCATCCATTTTTCGTCTTCAGAGTTGTTTTAATTCTTTGTGGGGCAGGTTCAAAAAGGTATTGGAAACTTTGCTCATGGATTTTGGTCCAGTTTGACATCGCAGTATCAAACAGTTTTTGCAGTCGCTGTCAACAAATCACCCATTCCACCGCATACATCATGGATTGAGATCTATTGGCTTTTTGGCTGTTTAAGTACAGTGAACTTACTCATGGTAAAGTAGCCTGTTTGAAATTATTTGAACTTTGTGACAGGACACATCCTGTTGGAAGCAAAAGCAAAATGTACAGCAAACTCTGGCATTTAAAGGGTGCTGAGATGGTACTGAGGGCGATACTGTATTTTCTCTTTTTTTGGCCATGCTCTGTAAACCCAAGAGGTGTATACCCAAAACCCTGCGCTGAATCATATTTGTTATTAATCTCTGGCTCTTTTCCACAGCGTGTCTTTTATCCTGTCTTCCTTCTCTCTCCCCAACCGGTCGTAGCAGATGGCCCCGCCCCTCCCTGAGTCTGGTTCTGCCGGAGGTTTCTTCCTGTTAAAAGGGAGTTTTTCCTTCCCACTGTCGCCAAAGTGCTTGCTCATAGGGGGTCATATCATTGTTGGGTTTTTTTTCTCTGTATGTATTATTGTAGGGTCTACCTTACAATATAAAGCACCTTGAGGCGACTGTTGTTGTGATTTGGCGCTGTAGAAATAAAATTGAATTGAATGGTTTTGTAGGAAAATCCCATAGACTGCGACCAACAATCATGCCATGCTCAATTCAGTTAACTTCAACAAGATATTTATGATGACGTCTAAATGCATTGAATTGGCTGCTCAGATATTTGCATTCATGAGCAAGTGAACAGGTATATCTAACAGAGTGAGTTCACAAGGAGCTAAAGGCCCAAAGTGGGCCAGGTTTTCAAAGAACTTAGAGACGTTTATCCCTTAAAGCTACTGGATGCAGTGTTGGTGCCAGCTGAGTGTGCTGAGGAGGGAATGCTTTTCGTCTTACAGTCTGGGACTGATAGTCACATAGGTCAGGGGAGGAAGATGATTGGAGATGGGAGAACGGACTGAGCTTCGGCATCTGGACAGATAAGGTTAGAGTGTGGCATGACGGACTCAAGACCGGCCACTTGACACTTCGATAATGAGCCACAGTTTGTGCAGAAACGAAAAGCGGGGGGTAGGAGTCTTTGCTTGTGTAATGTGCATGACAGTAATTTTAGACATGCCTTGTGTTGACTGACGTCTTTGTCATGCATTAATAACTTCAGGTTTGTAAAGTGGCAAATGTAGGGATCTGAGGTAATATGGCCTGATTTTAAAACACCACTACTACTAGTAACAACTGGATTTTTATTCTTACTTTTGAGATGATTGCTTCCAATAAACGTGCACAAGGGTATGAAAAATAAACTGTTATTTTACATTATAATATAATGTAAAAGTAAAGCTACTGTTTAAAACAATAGGTTCATGTTATAAACAAAGCCAGCCTCCATGTTGAAGATAAAATGTACATTATTCTGTGTTACAAAAAGATGTAGTTTGTTATTTTAAAAGAAAAAAACATACATCAGGTGATACTCTGCAGTGGGCAGCTGTGTGGTGGTTTTATTTCTTTTTCTCCACTCTTCCAGCTATAGATTTCATTTGTAATGAGGCAGTAAATAACAGTTATTTGTACCAACCAAAGACTCCCGTGGCTCTGAATGGATCATTAGCGGAGACGCCTGCAAGCCCTGGACAAAGACATTAATCCACACTGTCCAGCCTGGCAGGTTGACTTCAAAGACTTATTCTAGTACCAATGCCCTGTTACACATTTTCATTTAATTTTTGATGTCCAGTGGGAGTGATAGTCACCAAACCCATGCTTCAAGCTCCCAAAAAGGCCATATTCAGGATAGGAACACATCTTTTCGTAATCTCTTTGAAAGGTTGCAAATGGGGGACAAAGACATTCAACTAAAAAAATTAAGGCACTTTAAAAAATAATCGAATGCATTTCAAACTGCTTCACAAGTGACAGACAGGATGGAAATATAAGAGAAACAAATATGAAGAAATCAGTATCCAAACAAGATTTTGTCTACTGCTCCATGCGAGATTTGTGTCCTCCATGAGCTCACCATAGCAAACCTGCATCAAAGTTTCTCAGGTGTACTGACCCAGTCAAACTCCCCATCTGCCACTGTCCCCCGAGTCGATCCCTGACAACAGTTGGGTGAGCCTCCTTGCCTCCTGGGGTAAGTGAGCATAAAGAGGGTGGCACGGTAGTGAGCACTGCTCCCTCACAGCAAGAATATCCCGATTCTGAATCCACCGCTCAGCCTTTCTGTGTCAAGTTTGCATGTTCTCCATGTGCCACATGGGTTCTCTCCTTGTACTCTGACTCCCTCCAACAGGGCAAAGACATGCATGGTAAGTTGGTTGGTGATTCTAATCTTAGAAATGAACATTAGCTTGAATGGTTCTGTTCTGTATCTCTACTGACGTGTCCACGTGGTATGGGTTTGTGAGCTTTTACCCTGAGACGGCTGGGTTAGACTGCCTAAATTGGAAAAGGAATTAGCAGAAAATGGATAGATGAAACATATCAAGAGATGAATGCATAACAAAAAAAATGCATTTGATGGAAAAGTTTGGAAAGACAATTCTGAATTATTCTGAAAGACAATGGGAGTGAATTATCAGTCACTCCCATTAGCAAACCATGACAATTCCAAGTTTATTTATATAGCATATTTGAAACAACCTCAGTTGACCAAGATGCTGTGCAATGTAATTATTAACGTGCAATTATTAGCATGTTAATAATTACATTAACGTACATTAATTACATTAATATAAAGCATAATTACACATGTGTTATATTACATAACACATATGTAATATCATACATACACATGCAGCGAGAGTTCTGTTTGTCATGCCAGATGATCTTGATGACGACGGCCTCGAAGCAGTGCATCACGCCTTAGTCAGAAGTCAAGGGTTTATAAGCATGTGTCATGCTGCCTGCAGCTTTGCACCATCGTTGTCATATATATGTGAAGAATCACAGCTTTCACATATTTTAAGATGAAACTGGAATAGCGGTGTGCGTTTGGCATCTAGTTGTAATATTTCAACGATAGTAAGATATTCCCAAAACAAACTATTTTCTGGCATTTGCTCAAAAAGTCTTTCTTCACCACATATGACATTTTAAGATGAGACAAATGATGCTCTTTTTATAATATGGCATAGCTGCACCCTCCTTCTTCAGTCCTTGTCCTGCATGGATAGGTTGTTTTAAATAGAGCGTCTGGCAGCATCCATGGGGGAACAGACTGTCCTGTCATCTGCTAGGTAAACATTTATGCTAAAGTCCAGTTTTTCAGCCCATTTAGCCGAAACTGCAGGACTCTGAACATCCACCAGCTGGCTACTCGGCAGAACTGAATGCTGAATCCGCCTGATTTGATGAGCTGGAGACATACTGGTATGAAGCAACAAGGCATGTCTGTATTTAAACTGGTGTAACTGAGCACATTCACATGAATATTAGCGTGTATTAAGACTGAAATGAGGTATTGTGTTTTATTGTATTAATTATCGGCCTTTTTTTCAATCATTCATCATCTCCTGACATCTGCTTTCACAGTTTCCCCAGTTATTAAATATCATGGTGTCTGAATGAAGCTGACAGACAGAATCTGTTCTCTGTGACTTTATTTCTGGCACACACAGGAACATGATATTCTGAGTTTTGTTCTGTTTTGAGTGGATGGATGGCATGACGACTCCGGGGCACAATACTGTTTAACTGTTTAGAAAGAAGATATTTAACTCCACCTGGGCGGGGCCTTTCTGTGTGGAGTTTGCATGTTGTCCCTGTTTTTGCGTGGGTTCTCTCTGGGTACTCTGACATCCTCCCACCATCCAAAAACATGCTGTTAGTGGGCTTAGGTTAAATGGTGATTCTAAATTGCTCATAGGGGTGAATGTGAGTGTGAATGGTTGTCTGTCTTTCTGTGTTAGCCTCTCGCCCTATGGTAGCTGGGATATGGTGGAAGAGGGAGGATGGATGGATGGATGATGGACACTTTTTAAGGATTTTGTTTTGCTGTCATATATTTCTTCATTTGTTTTGATGTTAATCAGGACACATGTTGTTTCATGTGTCACATGGTGGGAAATGAGCTGCTTTGATTGATGAACAGCGATATGAAAGAAAAGAAGTCATTAAAATGAATGAATACATTCATGCATTACGTCATTACTCCTTCATTATACATTACATCATACCACGTGGTTTGGTAGCATAGTCGTCTTTTCAGATATTGCATAACATTTTCACAGTACGCGTTAACTGAATGTCTGTAGTGCTTTGTTCCTGTAACTTTAGTCTAAGTGACAGATACAAGCAGTCAGATTTGCAAATAAAGAGATTTATTAATGCCTGCAGGCAGGTGGGTTACATGAACTGTGAGGCCAGTGAATCATAAATGATATTGACATTGCTGGTGGCAACTATTTTAGCAGCTATGTTCCGTCTCATCATTCAGCCATTTCCCTTATTTAATGCTGGTGACAAGGAGAATAACTGGCTCATGACCCTGGAGAGAAGGGTGTGCACAGCAGCCTGCAGGCCACAGAACATAGTACATTGCCTCTACCCTGAATGGAAAGCACTGATTAGCAGAAATTAGCATTTGAACTCCAGAGACTCTATGCAGTCTAATACAGTGCACTGAGTTAGACCTTTCCTGCTAGTAAGACACGTGTCCAGTGTCCATGCTTATGTAATTATTCATCTGCACCTACAATAATTTTGATTACTGTATGGGTTTGGATTGTTTTCGGAAGCTTTTCAAAGACCAAAGGAGGGTAACTGACTGATATTTTGCTCAGTAAATGTTTTCTTCTCAATTTAACAACATATTAGCTGTGATCTCAAGTACTGGTCAAGTCTGCTAAGGCAAAGTTACAGTATGTTGCTTTGGCCATTTATTGGACTTTTTTGGTTTAGAACATCACTATTTTATCCACAGTGACGACACAGGATTTTAAAATGCTGTGGCTGTTTATATAAAATAGTCCTTGAAGCATTTCTCAGTTGCAGTAGTATCTTGAAAATGCCTCTGATTGCTTAATTAGGCAGTTACTGTAAAGCATTATCAAAATTAAAGTTGATTTCAATTATCGCAAGACTTTAAAACTGCATGGATTATATCAGCATTCAAAATGGTTCAAAGGTTTGGTTCTAACAGTTTTGTTGCTAAAGTAACAATTTCCTCTATAAATAAACAATTTCTAGTAATGTTTATAATCTCATGGGATCTACATCCACTACTGATGAAGTGTCCCAAATATTTAATATTATAATCTAGATCAGATTTCTAATCCCTAAACCTAACCAAGGAAGGTAAAAAGAAACTAAAAAATGGCAGAATAGCTTGTGATAAAAGACCGAAACACCCTGTGAATTTGAGGCACACAACGACGTGTCCCGCTGGTAAAGTTTCCGGGCTGCCTTTCCTCATAGTAGCCATCCCTCAAGACTTTCTCCATTTGAAGGAATGCACTATCAGGGATTGTAACATGTAGTCATTTTATTGAATCATCACATAACAGGACATTGACTTTTTCTCTGTTTTACTTGTGTCTATAATTTTCCTCTCGCCTGCTTTGATTCTTTGCTCATACAGAGGCTGCTAGCTTTAGCCTTGGCTACTTTGCCTTTTTAACTTAAAATGTCCATGTTCGGTTGGGTAGGTTATAATTTAGGTGTCTGATTAGGTTTGCTGTTACAGGCCCCTTCTACATTGTCTCTTACAGTGAAGAGCGTCTACACTAACGCCGTGTTAGTGGCTGCGCATGTGTGCATGTTACACATGCGTAGACTGGGTTGTATGCAAGGCTGACTGGTTGCTCACTGGTCCAAGTTGAAAACCCTGGAAACTGCCCAATACTGGTCCCTGGCGCATCAACAGGAGCATCCATCTGTCCATTTGCTTCCGCTTATAGAGCTCAGGGGAGGGGGGCTTAACCAGCTGCCATAGGGTGAAAGGTGGGGTATGAACTGGACTGGTCACCAGTCTGTCCCAGGGCTAACACAGAGAGTTAGAGAAACATTCACACCTACAGATAATCAATAACAACCATGTAACCTAATTACCTCCATATCTCTGGAGTGTGTGAGTGTCTGTTTTTGGTCACATATTGGTATTTTTAATGTTTAGTAACTCCTCTATTTGTCCCTGTAATTGTTAACTAGTCTGTTTTTAACTCAAAATAAACACTTTTTCACCAATGCATTTTTCAACTGCATAAAATTCAGTGTATTCAAAAACTATATTACCACTATAATTAAAAGATTTCACAGTGTTCAAGCACTCTGTTCTGCCATGGTGCAGTTGTAGCAAATTGAACTGTTGCCAGTTCTCCCACATGGCATTACAAACAGTAACAGTACCGGTCAGCCAAAGGTGACGTCCTCAGAGCCAAGATTTGCATTACTGCTGTGAGTTGACAGTGTAAGCAAACTATAAGTCAGCCCTGTTTGAAAATAGAGGCCTTGTACACTGTGGCTGAAAGCACTTGTTATGATGACTGATGGGTTTGTATTCCAGGTCCATTATCCCAACTCATGTGCAAGAAGTGTGTTCTTTTTGTTTCACTCTCATGAGCCTATAGCATTAAGCTGATATAGTCACCTTAAATATTCAGGAAGGCAGGAATAGTTTTAAATGGTTTATTCCCAGAAGTGTGGCACAGAGGCTTGCAGGGTAGCCAACAAGTAAGCAGACAGGTAACAGGAACAAACTGGAGACTGGGCAACTTCAAATCAACTGTGCATTGAATTGGACCACTGCTTATCAAGAATTAAATCATGCTAGCTGTGCTATGGCCTGCATAGATCTTAGACGATCCTTTTGCTGGAAAACCACACATTCCCAGTGAATCACAGATGTAAGTCACAATGGATAGGATGCCTTTTATTGGTGGGGTGTCCAAACCATCCTTTGTATTACTAGAGCTTTGCTGGTGTTGATTAGCAGTAGTAGCGACAGGCTCTTGGTGGAACCTTGTAATGACTCTAGTCAGGATACTGGTGAGGTCTGGCATCCAAAAAGATTTATTGTTTAGTGCATGGCTGTTACAAGAACATCAGCCCCAATTTCCATTTAAATTGAACTTATCCATAAGCTCTTTGGTGCAAAACACCATTTTGCCATTCTTTGCCTTTATTGCTACTGTAACAGCAACACAGATGCGATCTGTTTCACCAAGCCAGCTGGCAATTTATTTGCTGTGTCTATGAACTCAAAAGCACTTTTTTCCTCCCACAGAACTTGCTTCACACAAGTGAAATGTTCTCTCCCACCAAATCAAGTTTGCAAATTGCTTCAGTAATTATTCCTTCTTAATCCTTCTTAATACCATAAGGGAGGACAAAATATCAGCTGTGCAAAATATCCTGCAGTGTGCTTCCCTCACTGCAGGATGGGCAGCTCACTGTATTTGATGCCTGGAGCCTGTTGAGTGCAATGATGTTGTAATAATTCTCTGCTGTGGGAAAATGTGCTTCCCAGCTGAGCATTCACTGTTGTTTCAAATTATGTTGACACATTTTTTTCAGCTAGTTGGTCAGAATCTTGCTCTTGTTGTAGTTCACAATCATTTTATCTGCCTTGAATAAGTGGGTGGGTGTTTTTACTGCTCCTCTAGCCCAGCAGTTAAAATGTCCAACACTGACTCTGCTGCAGAGTGACAGTTATGACATGTGATCAAACTGATCTTCAGCCTGAAGCAGACTTTATATTTATATACAGGCACACATACTTAAGAATAATGCCAGACAAGAATTAGCCTGAAACTCTCCACAAACCCAAATATGGTAAAAGGGGCGACACAAAAACACCACATTGGTACTGATGCCCCAAGGAGGGAATCCCTGGGTTGAGCTAACCAACTGACCTTGCTATCTCTTCCTGTACTTGGCGCCTCTCTCAACTGTCTCTATCGATTAATCCCCCAAACCTTATATTTACCATGCACAATTTCTACTTTTCCTGGTGTCTGTATAGGAAAAACACAGTATGGAGCAAAAATGTGGACATTAATAAAATTAGAAAAGTTACAGAAAAAAACTTAAATAAATTAGTTTCAAGAAATATTTTAACTTGAACTTACCTGTCAGAATTAAGATAAGAGACCTAGTACTGTTCTCATGTCTGTCTTAAAGTAAACTTTATACAGACAATGTATAAACTCACACTTTCCCTGTGATAGACAGTTTGATTACATTCTCACATCATGTGAAACTTTTACTAACGCCAGCTAACAGCGGCTAATGAGGGCTAACAGTAGCTAACAGTGGCTAACAGTGGCTAACAGTGGCTAACAGAGGCTAACAGCGGCTAACAGCGGCTAATGAGGGCTAACAGTAGCTAACAGAGGCTAACAGCAGCAAAGCCTGCACTTACCAACAGAAAATTTCAGGATATCCTCAGTTTCTGACTCTCATCTGACAGAAGTGAGCTTCACTGACTCATCAGACTCTTTTCACAAAGAGTGAAAGGTTTCAGAGTAAATAGATATGAACACCTGCTATATTGACAGCTGAGGTAGACAGTTAACTGACAGCCTATACTCAACACAGATTTATGGCAGCCAGCCTTGTCTGATGCTAAAGTGGCCACTATAGCTAGGATTATGCACCTGAATTGGATCTACCATTGGCCTGATAAAAGGGGGGGAGCCTATGAACCATATAAAGCAAAATAAGTGATGTATTATATTTCATAAATTGAATGTTATATTTCTTTTAACAAAAAGCATGACTTAAGGTTGTTTTAGTTTTCTCCTCCAAATCTGAGAAGGATGGTGGGTGGGAGCATTTGTTTATACTATTCCTTTAAAACAATACTTATGACTTAAATAGTGCGTTACCCCTAAGAAAATAAGAGATGAACATCATATTATTCAAATGTCCTTTTTTTTTGTCACTTTTACTTGAAATTATGTTACTGTGATAGTAACGAGCCTTTTTTCAAATGAGCCTTTTTTCAAGGGAATAAAAGATTTTTGACATTTGTATTTGGTCTGCCGTGGTCTGTTTCGATTTCATCCTTTGAAATAAAAAATAGCTTCTGAATCTTTTCAGCTATTCATGCAACCGACATCTTAGAATGGGTCAGCCTTTGATCTTGCATGGAAAGTAATTCAACTAATCACATATGACCTCCCCCCCCCCACACACACACACCCCCACCCCCCCACACACACCTGGGTTTCCATAAAAATCTCTTTGTCTCTATATTTTTAAGAAATAGGCTCTTGCCAAGCCCTGCATCTGTCTGTGCAGGACACATGAAATTGCACAACAAAGATGTCACATTTAATCTGGAGGGCATAAAGAAAGTTATGTCACCATGTGGTTATTTATCCTTAGTACCTGCATCTATTGTGCTATTTGCTTGTTTCCATGTTTTGTGTACTCTTTTTCTTCAGGGCTCAGCTGATTCCTACACAAGCCGACCATCTGATTCAGATGTGTCCCTGGAGGAGGAGAAGGAGGGCGGCCGGCAGGAGAGGGAGCAGCAGGCCGCTGTTCAGCTTGAGAGAGCAAAGGTCAGTTTCACTAGGAGCTGTTTATGGGTAACAGAGCACCATAACTGGCTGTATATCACATAAAAAAAATTTTTTATTACTGCATCAGTTTAGGAAATAATGGTGAAATTAAACAGTTAAACATTAAGATCACTCAATTTGATCACTTCATTCACTGCGCAGGAACAGATGATGATGATGATGATGATAATAATAATAATAATAATAATAATAATAATACTTTGGTTTTATGGCCTTGGTATGAGGCTTCCCTGCTACCTGCTGTAGATGTGGTGTGATCACTACTGATGCTGTCTTCCAGCCACTGTTGTCAGGAGGTCTAAAATAGCTTCTCTTCAGCAGTGCCCACCCCTCACTGCAGGCCATTCGTTCTGCATGTGTGATGCTGGAGCACGATGGGCACGCTGGTGCTGTACAAAATGTCCCATTCTGTGATTGATTGTCTGAACCAAATTATTCACTGCTAATATACATGGTTATTGCTACAAAAACTCGTCCCTCCTTTCTGTCTTGCAGACTAAAGCAGTTGCGTTTGCAGTGAAGACCAATGTCAGTTACTGTGGTGCGCTGGATGAGGATGTTCCCGTGGCTGGCACGGCTGTATCTTTTGATGCCAAGGACTTCCTCCACATCAAAGAGGTGCAATTCAGTTGCGGTGTGGCACTGTAGGGGGGGGATTCAATTCAGCCTGCACAGTTTAGTTTTTAACCACAGGAGAAAGTGTTTTTTCAACTAAACAAAGAGTTTTATGTTAGCTATTTTGCTACTCTCTGTGTAACAAATTTTCCCATCATGGAGCTTGTGACCTATCTCTGTTTTTTATTTTTCATTGCAAGAGCCAAGAAAAGAGTCACAAGTTAATCTGATATTCATAAAAAGAGCTATGCTCAAAATGTAGCTTTTAAGTTAACAGACTGAATGTGCGTCCAGATTTCATTAATGTATCTGTATGGGTTGTCATGGTAACAACCTGAGCATCTGTAGCTATATAGCCATGATTAAGATGCAGCTTTCCATCACATAGGTTTCCCCCAAAGTGCTAGCAAACAAGTTGTTTGTTTTTTTTGCTGTGTGTGCACAGGCTGTTGTTCTTCCCAGTTTCATACATTGCTTCCTGTTAAGCTGTTAAGAGTTTGAATCCAGGAGCAGGAGCGTAGTTTGCTGTGATTCTATTGTATGTGGGGGCAAAAAACATATCTAAGCTGGTAGTCTGAACAAGGCCTTGGAGTAAATACACTCTATCATCTTTACTTTACCTGCGCTTTTCCATTTCCACAAAAATTGCCACTCCTTAGATTTGAGTTAAACTCCATTAATATGTCCTGATATGATTGTTTGTGAGGCTTCTCACAACAACTAGTTAAAGCAAATCAATACAACTTTCTGTCTGGACACACAAAACAGCAACCTGTGACTTAAGTTGGATCATGAGCCGGATGAGTTGATGTTCTGGTTTTGTACAGTTGGTGTGGTGCAGGGCTCACTAATGTGTCTCATCTAGGGCTGCCACGATTTGTCGACTAGTCACGATTACGTCGACTATCAAAATCGTCGACGACTGATTTAATAGTCGACGTGTCGTTTGAAGCTTTGTAAGATCGCAAAAGACGCAGGAATAATAGCAGGATTTAAGAGTGTAATAACGGACTGAAACAGAAGATGGCAGCACTGCATGTACAAGGATGCCAGCTGCCGTTAAAGAAGCAGCTGTGTCCCAGAATTCATAGCGCGGCCCAGCTTAGTTTCTAACAATGGCGGTAGCTAGTTAGTTTTAATATTACTCTTATTATTCTTTCTGGGTCACAAAATAAACGTTTAACATATTTTCAGGCGAGAATGTAGCTGTGTAAACCTCAAATATCTGCTCAGTTTATCAAGACACCACATATTTTCAAAAGCGCTCCGACGTTTTCGGAGACGTCTGTTACCCACTAGCTCGATAGCTAGGCGGGGGCTAGGTCACTAGCGCCGTGAGAACACCGGACTCCCGGCAAATTGTTTTCAAACCCACCGCCGTCTTTTGCGACTCAGGTTAAATATATATGAGTCACTTAGATAAATTAAAAATGTTGTTGTTTGGCTTTTTTTTTTTTAGTATTTTATTTGTTCCTGAGTAAATCGGTTTGGCTGAGATTAAAGTTATAGTTTTTACACAGCTGAATAAACTTCAAGCAGACAGCTGATTATCAGAAGTGTGAGATGCTGGAGAATATACTCAGGTGTCCTGTTATATTTTAGATAGCAAGGAGTTTATTAAACTTTACCGAAACAATCTGCAAATTTCATTAAAATTGAATAAACTATCATCTTGTCTTTATTTTTAGTTAGCACCTTAAAAGCTTAAAGCTGTAAGCTAATGATAGTTATATAAGAGCAGATGCTGCTGGTGCAATAAGCTGTAGTTTTACGTCCAGTGGATGATGATCTGATTAGTCGACTAATCGCATAAATAATCGGTGACTAGTCGACTATCAAAATAATCGTTTGTGGCAGCCCTAGTCTCATCATAGACGCCTGTAAAAGCAGAAATAGCAGTCTGCTTTAAGGTCAGTTTGACCATTCTTTATTTGTTTGCCCTGACTGAAATCCAGCCAGCCAATAAAAAAAGGATCCTGTCTGTACTTTGTATTATTAGTACACAGCGTTCTGAAATATTTGTGTTAGTCTACTGAACACTGTTATTTGTAATTACAGTATGAACAGTGATAAAGGTATCTTTATGGACAGAGATATTTGTAATGTGGAAGCTGTTTCGCTGTATTGCATACCGATACAGAGGAAATTCACTTAATTACAATGGATTACTCTTAAGGACTAATTTAAATTCTGGGATTTTGTCGCTGAGACTTTTCTCGTTCTGTTTTTCAGAAATACAACAATGACTGGTGGATTGGACGCCTGGTGAAAGAGGGCTGTGACATTGGGTTCATTCCCAGCCCACTGAAGCTGGAGAACATCCGCCTTCAACAGGAGCAGAAGAGAGGACGCTTCCCTGGGTGAGCAGGAGGAGGAGGGCTGGATGAGTGCGGCAGAGCGAAGGCGTCAGCAGCAGCAACAGATATTGCAGAGAAGAGACATGGATCAAAGGGGATAAAGAGAGTTTGAAGGGTTTGGGATTGTACTGAGAGCGAGCCACTTTAGGGATGAGTAGAGGCTGGCAGATAAGCAGGATGTCAGGTGGATGAAATCCAAGTTGTGCTGTGTGGTCCAGGCTCTCGGAGGTATACCTGGATCAGAGCCACCACAGAATTTTCCATCAGATGGGATGCTGGGTTGTAGTCACGAGACGATTAATGGTGCTGAGTACTATTATCCTTTCGCAGTTACCATAAAATACAAAAAAAGCACTTGTCACTGTGAGGTGCTTTGTGTTTTCTATCACAAAGCCATGTTATCACAATAGTACAGAAAGAAAAATGATGACATATTTAGGTCATATATATTTACAGTGAAAGAACAATCGACAAACTGCACGCCAGTCGATGATTAATGCAATCGCTTTTGTCTTGTATGTATTTATATCTTTCAGTAGAAGTCTGCCTTACTTTACAGACACATCACTGATTCACCAGTTCTTTGATGTTATTTAAATCCAAGAACATAGTATAATATGCAGTTTATGACTGTAGGAGATAGTGAGTTTATTCGTGGGCGGTGGTGGTGACAGATGAAATCATCCCATTAGCTTTTACAGTAACACTGCTCTTTCTATCCGGTGTTATCCATCCAGCAGTAAATCCAGTGGGAATTCCTCCTCCAGTCTGGGAGAGATGGTGTCAGGAACGTTCAAACCAAACCCAAACTCTGCAGGTTGGTTGCACAGATCCGGTTATTTATAATAGCAAATGCTACGGTTAGATTCACAAGGGATGGTCTTGTCTTCTGCTTTGTAGTTATATCTGTGTATCAGTAGGAGCATCTTTTTTTTAACCTTTTGTAGTAAAATAAGGCTTTAACATAGCTGATAGAAATGTGTGCACTTACTACACATTTCTCTTCTTTTTCAGGAAAGCAGAAACAGAAAGTGGTGAGTGTGACAGCTTATTTGCTTGTTTATGTAATTAAAGGTGAACTGTCAGTTATTAGAAAAAGGCTTTGTGTCCCTTTAAAACAAAAGACCAGTTCTATACATTGCGTACATATATGGACGGTGGAGATTATTCTGTAATTTTGGCAAACTTTTTATTTAACATTAAAGTGTGTTGGAACCTTATGCTATGAGCAAATGATGCCAGTCACATCGGCCATGCTGGAGACAGTGTGATCAAATACACACCAACCACTCCTGCATATTTTGGACGTACAAAAGAATTTGGGGACAATAGAAATCCAATTATAAGAAAGATCCTTGGTCATGGAATCCATAAAGATGTCGTGGTATTGTGTCTTGGGGTAATAAAAGAAAATGACTTTCACAAAGATCCAAGACTTTCTTACAAAAGTGGAAGAAATTGCTTGACTGTATCTCAAATGAAGAGGACGCCTCCTCGTTACAGACACTGTTCTCTCTGTTCTTTCTTTTGTCTTTTATCTTTTATTTTCTTTTATCTTGATTTTCCCTTGTTTACATAAACAATTAATACGACCATTAAATTGATTCACCGCATTCTTAGTCATATAATCGTATTAATTATAATATGTTAGTTTATCAGTTTCTACCTTCTTCTTCCTTTTTTTTCTCTTTTTTTTTTTACAGCACCAAATCACAACAACAGTCACCTTAAGGTGCTTTATATTGTAAGGTAGACCCTATAATAATACATAGAGAGAAAAACCCAACCGTGGGAAGGAAAAATTCCCAACCATCCAGTTAAGGTTGTGAACTTCAGAGCAGGTTTTGCATCATCAGTGTTTACTACTATTTAATCTTTAATTCACAGTTTTGACGAAGCAGAAGTTGTTTAAAATCTTTGATTTCAACATCTTTCTCTGGATTGGTGCTGGCACTGGTTAAAGCATTTCTCCACTTACACTCAGACACACTGGGAGAATTCTGGGTTGCTTTCAGACTTTAGGAAACAAATGCTAAAAATATTAGAGCTTGACTTTATCTCTGTGTTTCTGGACCTCCAGGCTGAGCATGTTCCGCCATATGACGTGGTTCCCTCCATGAGGCCAGTTGTCCTGGTGGGACCCTCCCTGAAAGGTTATGAGGTAAGAAAGACTGCTGCTCCTCCAGCAGGCTGACTTTGCCTTTTTTTTTTTCCTCCACAAAAGATGAACAAATAAATGAGTCGTTTTTATCATGAAGGATGAATTCACTAGTCCTGGTGAAAGAGACCACTCAGAAGTCCTTTGTTCTAGACGCAGATTCTTCAGTATCCTTATGGGATCCTATTAAAAACAAGTAACACTTTGGAAATAACAAGTCTGATAGTGCTCTTCATTCAAATTCACTGTTACTTAGTGAGGACATCCTTAATCTAAGACTGTGACGTGACATTCGTTTTATAGCAGAATACTGTATTGGGTGCTTCCCAGTGTGAGCAAACTTTGAAAGGACAGAAGGGGCTGGAGCATGCTGATGAATTCACAGCTTTTAATTGTGCAATCAGACTGACATTTCGACAGCAGTGTGTCTTCATCAGTCAGAATGAACAAAGAAGGCAACCAAGTATTACCTCAGACCATGTCTGCAATCTTTATTGGACAGGAACGGGAATTTAAATCTATTGGATAAAGAACTCAGCAGGGGCGAGTTGCCTTAACATGCGTCCATATGGGCCGTGCAGACTCATGCCTTACATGAATATTACATCATGTTGTAAGTTACTGAATTTCAATCCCAGTTAATTCATTCTGCGATGAGCGTTCCCGGGGTAACAGCATCCAAATCCAAACTGCTCGTCGATAATCTGTTGGAACGACAGTGCAAAGCATAAAGGAGGCCAAGGACGCTGTGGAAGGTGGGAGTGCTGAAGTCAGTTGTCATGGAATCACAGTCCTTGTCTCCCATCCTGGTGTTGCCGTGGTAACAACCTTCTGGTTAAACTGCATCAGTCTGAAAAAGTGGAGCATCGCTTGAAATTAGAAACATAAAATAATGTGTACCATGCCTTGAGATACTTTTCATGTCCCAAACCTGTAGTTTATCTGTTCATGCAGTACCCTACAGGTTGTTTTTTTTTTTATGTGTGAGCAATAATATTATTTATTTATTTATTTTGCCAGTGCCACAGAGTTAACATGTAATCACGTGGTAATTAATAGGTGTCACATGCAATATTTCAAGGTTGCATGAAGCTCTGTTCAGTTGTACTGTTGCACAAAAAGATGCACTTTGAAATTTCCTTTAAAAAATTAAAACTCATTTGGTTGAGTAAGTGATCCGTATGCACGGCAGAGGTCTGGGTTTGATTCCGCCCATTTCCTATGTGTCATTGCCCCTCGCTCACAGCCAACTTTCTTGTCTACTATCTACTACTGTGACATAAAATACAGGCAACTTGTATTATTGTAATGCACTCTTTTCATGTCTGTCTAAAGCATCTATTAATGACCTCACATCTCCCCGAAATGCTACTGCAAGGCTTTTAACTCACTCTCATAAATCTTCCCATATCACCCCATTATTAAATGAGGTGAGGCTCTGTGTTGTTGATCTACTTCACCCCTATTCTCCAAACCAGTTTTTAAGGTCCACAGATAAGGATTTTCTTGGCACCCATCTAAAGGGGGACTCACACCTCAGCACCTCAGCTCCAAAACTATGGAACAGCTTACACAGTTACACAAGTGTGACCTCTCGTCATGGCATATGTACACTTCATAGTCTTTAGGGGAGACTAAATATCTTCAAAAGTGGTAATATAGATGGATAAAGAGCACTACGGAAAATGTTTCTTTTTCCTCAACTGTCCCTTTAAGTAAATTTAAATAAGAACCTCAAATGTGAGTAGAGCATTTATGTATTTTGACATTTTAATAGGACTATTTATTCCTTACAACTGCTTTGTGTTACAGCCCAATGGGCATGAAGCCCCTGTCAACCCAATGTGACTGTCAGTGTACTTTGACCAATTTAGAGCGACAACTGGCGCAATCGAATAGTCGCCTTTGCCTGATTTTATTCACGAATCCATGTATTTCTTTTCTGAGTCAAAGACCTTGGGAAGTATACGTGTATGTCTTTGAGGGTAACTTTGTGAACTTAAACTTCTGTTTCAGTTCAAGGCCTCAGAGCTGCAAGCATGTTCACCAGCCAAGCCTATATATTCAAAGCTACACCGAGGGATTGCCCCAAATTTATCACCTGTGCACTCGTCTTTGCGACATCGCTCACTGAAGCTTTTGATCGCTTTATTTAATGTGACCCACGTTCATCAGCCAGGATGGGGAAAAAAAAAGAAGCTTTTCACAGGGTAGACTATAGCTTGGTCAAGTGTGTAATGTAAAAATGTGGCTCAGCCAGAGACTGACCATCAGAATGAATAATGGGGGGCTAGCTTCTTTTACTGCCTGCTCTGCTCCATAGCTGCATAAAATTGCTCATGTTATGAGCCTCTATAGCCACCTTTTGCTTGCTTGGTACTGCCATTGGGTGTGCTGTGTGGGTAGTGGATAATTTTGCAGACCCAAAGGCAGACAAGTGGATGCTGAAGTTAAACTTAAAGCGAGCCTTTTAATGCTGAAGTTCAGAGATTAACTACTGGTTAGCAAATGGTAAATAGCCTGATTCTTATATAGCACTTTTCTACTCTGCTTGATCACTCAAAGTGCTTTAAATAGCAGTGCAGGGTAGTTATAGGACAAGGAAAACAATGCTAGAGAACACACAACTATGCAAACAATGTAAAATAGGACAAGAGGAGACTGACATAATATATAGACGAGAAGTGGTGCATGAACAGGAAACAGGTGCAGCTCTAAACACAGCTGAAAGACAATAGCATATGAGACAGGGGAAGTAACACTCACTGCAAGATGCAGAGGACAACCATTACCAAAATAAAACAGGAAGTGGGACACAACAGAACAGGGTAATAGAATTTACTTGGCACAGAGGAGGACAAGAAGACAAGACAGGCGAACACAGAAAGGTGCTTTATATTGTAAGGCAAAACCCTACAATAAGACAGAGAAAACTCCAACAATCAAACAACGCCCCCTATCTGCAAGTGCTTGGTGTCTGTGGGAAAGGAAGGAAAAACTCCCTTTTAACAGGAAGAAACCTCCCGGAGAACCAGGCTCAGGGAGGTGCAAGACTCGGGGACCGTGACAGTAACAAGTTTGACAGCCTTCCCTATTCCCCCTGCCTTTAATTAGATTAATGTTTTAATCTATTCTTCTCTTCTTCCTCTTTTCCCCATGTCCATGTTGTTTGCGCCGCCTTCTGCGCTCCCCATTGCTGCAGGTCACCGACATGATGCAGAAAGCGCTGTTTGACTTCCTGAAGCACAGGTTCGATGGGAGGTGAGCAGTGAAAGCGAAGCAGAGTCTGTCATATACTGCATCGAGGTGCTGGCCGTGCTCTGTGTGACGCGTACAGTTTTTGTTCCAGGATATCCATCACGAGGGTAACAGCTGACATATCGTTGGCCAAGAGGTCAGTACTAAACAACCCCAGTAAGAGGGCCATCATTGAGAGATCCAACACCCGCTCCAGCCTTGGTAAAGCTACAGGAAACTCACTCAATGATGCGCATGTCTTATAGGTGATGTGGAGCGTAAATATGTTGCATATTGTTTCTTATTCATATTTGCTCTGCCGTACATTCTTTACTTTTTGTAGCTGAGGTCCAGAGTGAAATAGAGAGGATCTTTGAGCTGGCCAGGTCTTTACAGCTGGTGGTTTTGGATGCTGACACCATTAACCACCCAGCGCAGCTCATCAAGACTTCATTAGCACCCATTATCATCCATGTTAAGGTGTCCTCGCCTAAGGTGAGATTAAAAGCTTAAGTTACTTAATTACATTAGCCTAACAGGATACTATATATTATGTTAATTTTTTAAAAACTGATATTATTTAAAAACAATGACAAAAAACTTTATTGTGTTGTACTTGACAACATGCCAAGTGTCAGTGTCAACAAGTGTCAGTGTAAGCTGTGAAATACCAAGAAACCCTTCAGGCAGTGAGAGAAAGTCATAGTCTTGACTGTAATGTGAGTTTGGAGCAGTGACAGGCGTGCCATTGCTTGTGTTGGCTGGATTTTCTAGAAAAGAATCTCTTGTCACAAACCTACATGTAACAGAGTCCAATTTCCATGGGCCTGTTACGACTCGTCTTCTAGTTTCTTAATTTTTAGACTGTTTTTGTGTCACCCACAGGTCTTGCAGAGGCTGATCAAATCAAGAGGGAAGTCTCAAAGCAAACATTTGAATGTGCAGCTTGTTGCAGCAGAGAAACTAGCGCAGTGTCCTTCTGTGAGTAATCATCACCCCCTTTTTTTAATTAAGGGAAGCAACAGCTTCTAAGTTAAGTTAGGTTTCATGATGTAATCACAAGTGGTGAAAAGAAATCCAAATGCAGCAGCAGTTACACCTTCCTCTCTTCTTTTCCAACCTTAGGAGATGTTTGATATTATTTTGGATGAGAACCAGCTTGAAGATGCTTGTGAACACCTGGCAGAGTACCTGGAGGCGTACTGGCGTGCGACGCACACTTCGCTTTCCATGCCGCTCAACCCCCTCCTGGGACGCAATCTGGGCTCCACTGCTCTCTCCCCGTATCCTGCTGCCATTCAGGTGAATTTCTGAAGTTAAAGAGCAAAAAAACTGTCCCGGGTTTCTTTTCTTCTCATTGTTGTTTTACAGAATCCCAGATTTCAGTCATGTATGACTTCGATTTACCAACCTGCCGGATAGAAGGAAATTTGGATCATTTCAGTGTGTGAATACTCAGCGTTTGATAATGCACTATGCCCTAAAGCCATAGCTGAGGTGCATGGTATTAGCAGTAAAATGTTCTAGCAACAAGATGAAAGCCACACTAAAATCTTTCGAGAAACAAAGGCCCTCCTGCTGTCTTTAAAGTAAAAAGCTTGCAGCTCCTTTACTGATGTAGATCAGAAGCCTTGAATGCTTAGAGTGAGTTATAATGGTTTGTTGTCACATTTTCAATGCTGGAAAAATATCCACAGCAGGTTTTAGTGGACAACAGATGAGTCCATTATCTACCCAAATCCCCAGTATAGCCCAGGCACCTAAAGGTTAGTAGTAGTTAGGGTATAGTGAAATAAAGTAAATATAATTTTTGGTACCTACTTACAAGATGGTTTAACAGTGAAATAGGCTTTAACACTATTTTAAAACTTTTTACATTTTAATCTATTGTAATTGTAACTTCCTCAATACTGTAAGTGAAGAAACTATAGAACCTTTAATAACTAAAGTTGTAAAAGAACTTAAAGTTCTGTGAAAAAGTGCATGTGAAACATCACACTTGTGTTTAGGACAAACTGACCTCCTAGGTGTACGTATTTTTCCGAGTACTTGGCAGGTAGTTTGTTTTTGTTCCAAGAATCGGCTTCATTCTTCTGTGTAATATAATCCAAGGCTATGGGATCAGGGCTCTGTGGGGGTCAGAACTCCTCGTTCTTATTGTCTGATGATAATTCTTTGAGTTTAGCTGTATGTTGGCACTGATTTTGGATGAGATGACTCACTGATGGCACTGAAATACAGATATGAATATTATCTTATATCCACCTTATTAGCAGATATGATGTCCATAAACTGCAAAGAACCTCTACCAGAGCCTTTACCTTGCCTGTAGACTCTCATCTCTGCAGTACTCTCTAGCCTTTAGGCGATCTGCTTCAAGTTGGAGCCAAATACTTTAAACTTTGATTCATGACTCCAGAGCAGCTGGCATGTTTTTTACACAGATTCTAGTGTTTTTTGAACGTAGGTGAGTCATTTGGCTTTTGTTTCCACATCATCATTAAACAGTACATTTGCACAAAAACAGAACCTAGACCACTTAATGAACAGTAGGCTGTGAGGTCAGTTCCTTAATCATTAATATGCAAATTCTCATGACCATTGATCAAGAAGAAGAAGTCACTTGGATGAATGACGAAATGTTTGCCCCATTGAAAACGCTACGTCCAGATGAACAGAATCAACCTTTTGGTATCTACAGTGATATATTTCACGGGGACACCAATGAAGAAGACTCAAAATAACCATGAGTAACAAACAATTTTATTTGATATGATTTTATTTTTTTATTTACTCGTTTACACTCTGTCTGGCTCCATTCAGATTAGTTGCAAAGTGCCCTCTGGTGGACAAACTATAAAATGTCAGCACTAATTATTGAAGTGTTGAAGGGTGTTTCTCCCATCTTTACTTCTTGGATTTTTCAATCATCAAATATCTGATATGGACCGATAATACCAGCCCACTGATAAATCTGTTGGACTCTAATGCAAACATATTAAAAATGCACAGTTATGTTGATTCTGTTCGAGTGTTAACAAAGCAAAACGCAGTTTGAAATCAGCATTACTTCTCTCAAACAGGCCCAAAGAAACCGGAACAGCAACCACACGACGACAGACCATTCGCCCGTTGAACGTCGCAGTCTAGTGCCTGCCGATGAGAACTGCCATAACGAGCGGGCACGGAAGAATCGCAACCGTCTCTCCTCAGGCTCACAGCACAGCAGGGACCACTCTCCTCTGGTGGAGGAGGACTACCAGGACCCCTACCAGGACTCTTATAAGCCCCACCGTAACCGAGGATCCCCGGGAGGCTATAGCCAGGACTCCAGGCACCGGCTCTGAGCTGTGGCCTGCTGTTAACAAAGTATAGGCCTGTGTCTCTTCAAGCGACCACCGTGAACACAAGGGGAAAGTTTGCTATTACATGATAAATCTCTTACATTCACGAGGACTGAAACCACCTTTTATTTTGTGTAGTACCTCATATCTACTTTGGCCTTGGCTCCTGACAAATGAGCATTTGAACCCAAAAATAAGAATCCTGCTCTTGCTTTGATGTGAACAAGGTACTGGATATGAAAGTAGCACAAGCTCAGTAAAGTTATATTTAAGAGGGAAAGTTGGACATTTTTTGAATATGTCACCAGTATGACATGTGAGTGAAGTAAACTAGGCCCTTCTGGACCATTCCCGCTGTCTCAGCTGTTACTGTAGCATGCAGGTAGGACTGTAATTACAGGGACCATCTGACTCAGGCCAGTGCCAGACAGCATCCAGCAGTGATGATCAGCGCAGAACTTGTTTGCACGGGTCCAGGAGATGGTAGAAGGAGAGTTTAATGCATCTTTAATGTGCCGCTGTCCTTGATGTGTGTGATAAGTCCTGTAAAGCTTGCTCCCGAATCCTGAGTTTTACAACTATTGTTTTAAAGTGGCATGAATGGCTAATTCAGGGTTCATGCAGTAGCTTCCCGTTCCCTTTCTTTTTAAACGCTGTTTTTGTCATAAATCATATGACAGAAAAGGAGAAAAATCATGCAGATACTAATACATTTCAAAGCTCCACAACCTCAGGAATGAGAGGTCAATTAGACCTAGAAGTGTAGCGTTTATGTTCTCACCCCTGATGGGAGTGTGATTCTGAGAGTTATGTTATTTTTGTGATTTTATGATTTTGTTTCTTGAAAAAAAAAAGCTGTTTTTCCAGCACAGAAGTCTTTAAAATGGTCACAACAGCGCATTTCTCACATGCCATGCGTCAATTAACTGCTGTTGTCTGTCATGGGTTTCGTAGGACATGGAATAAGCAAGACTTTGGGTTTTTGTGAGTGATTTATATTGAGGGCTTCCATATATAATACACTGAAAAATAATCAAAGGAAAGAAATTTTAATTTGTGTAAGGTTCAATTTCCAGAACAATAAATTACATTCCATTTATGTCATTTTATATAAAAGCCTTGCTTACACCCTCCAACCATCAGACAAAGAAATATATTAGTAAAAGGTTTTATAAAATAAAGTAACACTAAACACTTTCCTTGAGTAGCAATTTAACATGCACCTCTTCTATATTGTCATTTACAGCTTTTCTGTGTATTCTCCTTGAGTTTTATTAAAGACTACTGATAAGTAAGAAGCTGTCTAAAAGCACTTGGGCAGGACTGCACTGCCTTTGTTAATAGTGTCATTTACATGCTACTTTTATGGAAATGTTGAGCAGCCAGTTCTCCCCCATCTTTCAATTTATATGTACGCTACCAGCTAATATGGGATTAAATAGCATTACCTTTTACATGACATCCTTGTATATTGTATTTTAATATTTAGATATTGAAAAAGCTCCGTTTTATTTCAGGTCATAGACCAGAGATCTCATTGTGCTGTGATTCTGGAGAGGGAAGTTTGACGAGCAGGCTTCCGTTCTTATTTTCCTTACACAGTAGCTTTTATTGTTGTAGTTTCAAAACAGTGGAGCATAAGCAGTGATTTAAAAGATTTGAATACTGCCTGTGAGAGAATGATGCATTGATTAGAATTTGTGTGCACTGTCATTTTACAACTGTAATGAAATAAACTGCTGTTATGCTGTTGTATGGATACCAGTGGGGTGTTTTTGTTTTTTGCTTATAGAAATATTCATAAAAAATAATTTACCTGTTACTGTATTTAATAATTATTAAACCTGTTGTGTATGAAGTTTTCATATCATATAATATAATATAATATAATAAATGCTTTTCCTTCCTTATAGCGCTCCATAAGATACTAGACACGCATGCGCAAGATTGACAGCGCAGGGTACTTCACAACAGCCAGCTGATACGAACTAGCAAGTGACAGTGTTAAGCGTTTTCGGTTTTGTTTTATACAGTAAATCAGTCGTCGGACCTACATTTTCACCTCGTAGGTCATGTAGAGTAGAAGTCAGTTCATATAAGTATGGCAGTTGTATTTGAATTCTTTGACAGGTCATCGTCGTTGTAGTTAGCAAGTTAGCTAGCTAGTTGAAGTTGGCAGGACTGAACAACAAGGCTGGCTAGCTAAGGTACATCGAACTATTACAAGCTGGCATCGAAATTCATCACCGTCAGCCATGGGAATACTATTTACAAAGTTATGGAGGCTTTTTAACCACCAAGGTAAGAATGGTGCTGCGGCATTCATCATGAAACTGTCGAAGGTGTAGGAGCTAAGGGGGCTCCGTGGTCAGAGAAGGCCCGCTGGTCTATTCTCTCATAATTAGCCGTGTAACCAGTTTCTGTCCCTAACGGGACGTTTACTGTTTCATTATTGGTATTGTCGGTGAATTTAAAAGTTACCTCATGGTTTACCGTTTATATTTAACGATATGGTCAGCATTTCACCAAAGATGATAGTTTTTCTGCGAACATGGCGCTCCATTTCTGAATTAACTTTGTGTTAGATTATTTATGCTCTCGGGTTCTAGAGCGCAGATAGGCAAAACCAAGTAGATTCCTGGCTAGTGATCTTGAATCCGTAAACAGGTCCTTGCGAAACCTCTGTAACCTGAACCCCGAGGTACAGTGTGATGCTGTGTTCAGTCCGGGATGACACCGGCATTGAGACTGGAGATGGCTACGCCAACAGAGCACACAGAAGTCAGCTACATCAGCAAAATTCTCCAGTTAACAAGGCGATTGACTTTAGACTGAATCACACTGACTTTGTACTGCCAGTGTGATTACTTAATCTTATCAGATTAGTGTCAGGAGTTTTCTGATAGGTGACAAATTAAAGGAAGAATCTGAACCCTTGACACCTACAGTAAGGGGATCCAGCAGCTCTGTTGGGAACCGTTTCGTTGGTGAGTTGTGTGGGTTCGCTTGTCCACTTAGAGGGAAGGATCACAGCAAATACATATGTTCTGAGTGATCACACTTATCCTGCGATAAAACAGGTCTAACCAGATGGGTGTGGTCTCTTCTGTAGGGGCACATAGGATCATTAAATACTTTAATGTGTATGAAAATAATGTGAATCATAACATAAAACAGGTCTTTGCAGTCACCTAGCTTCACTCTAACTCAAGTTAACTCAACACATATGGGAGACTTTACACTGATGTGTTAGAGAATGTCGTCATGTAGGGGAGACCGGGGATAGTTGTAACATTTTTGACATTTCTGTCTGTAAATTGGAGCTCTTTTAAGGTAGTGGATTCAAAATGTAATGCAAAGTATTTACATGTCTCGGCTATTAAATAGTGCAGCTATTTTCTCTAATTACCCAATACCCATTGCATGGTATGGTCTCAAACACAAAGAGTGAAATGTTACAATTAACCCCATAGTCTGGGTTAGATGTAACATATCCTGGGGTGAAATGTAACACAATGAAATAAGGGTACTAACAAAACATTAACATGTAATCTTTGTTTATTCAACATATGAATGCACTTAGAGCCATTTATGTAGCTGTGTGTGTGTGTGTGACACAATGCAGAAATCTAGCTTTTGAACATATTCCAACCCCCCAAAAAAGACAAGTTATGGAATTTTCTGCAACTGAATATTTCATTAATTTTGGTTGGTCTTCCTTGAGTTTGGCCTCATTGGCTCAGTGGGCATCATAACCTACAACTCTTGCACCAATTTTGAACATAACAATGAAGCTGAAAAAATGTAGTTGTTCACCAGCATCGCAATTCCATTACTTTTTATCATGGCTTACCTTGGTGTGGTTTGCAAAGTGCTTCAGAAAGATGAGGAAATCTGTTTCTTCCACCCATCCTGACTTATTTCTACTACCACTACTTCCTACTGGTCCATCTCTGACACAGTGGTCTGCATAATGTATGTGTGGGAACACAAACAGTGGAGGAATTGTGTTGCCAATGGCATTAACTGCATATACAAATGCGACCAGTGAACCTCTCTCTGCTGATGTCGTTGCCCCAACTTGTTTAATATAAGTTAAAGTAATAGTGTGGTAAGTTGTAACATCTGCATTATTGTTACAACTAACCCAGACTGTTGCTGTTACAACTGACCCAGACTCCTATAGCCATGAACTAGCTAACATTACAGCCAACGGCTAAAACATTAGCACTAAAGACCTACACAGAATATATCCCCATAGACATACAAATAACACAATTTAAGTTTGATGAGTTTAACTGAAAAGCAAATAATGCTATTAGAAATTGAAATAAAGTAGAAAAACTTACTTTTTGGCATACAAATTACTTTTTTTCGTGTTAAATTGTCTGTGTTTGACAAATGTGCTGATTTTTCACATGTGATAGCAGAACTGAATTGGGCATGCACAGGATGAGTCACATCATTTGAAACTTAGCCCTGATTGGAGAAATAGGAAGTGTTACAACTGACCCACGTTACAACTATCCCCGGTCTCCCCTACACAAAAAAGTAATCCCTGTAAGGAGTAGTGTTTTAATTACCTGCCTAACGGCCAGAAACATGTAGGAGTAATGTCAAGATGCATATAAGCTGTTTTGTGGCCAGACAATACTATAATAATGCATCTGAGTCACAGGACCACACATTTGCCATTTGTTCAATTCTAAATTGTGCTCTTATTTTCTTGTACCCATCCTGTCCCTGAAGCCTGAAAAGCTTTTATTGTCATCCCTGGATGTAGCCTCAGAGCTGCGCTTCCAAATCTCAGAAGTCTTACCTTTTACCCAGCTGACTGAGACAACCCAGTGGAAGAACAGAAGCATATTAACATACATGGCATGTTGACATGACATTTTTGTGTGTGGTAGAATGCATATATAAAGCTCATTTTTCACCTTGCACAGATCTGTTTGCAAAAGTTTTCGCTTCCTCAGTTTTGAGGTTTTAGTTTTGTTAGCTGAAGGCTTAGCTGTACATGATTACACACTGATTATGGACTTTTTATGATTTCCTTGAATTACAAGTTGTTTTGTCAAAGGTTAGTTTGGGGATCCATGCAAAAACCGAGTGTGGTAATAGATCTAGATACAATAATATGATATAATAGGCATTCCTTTTCTTCGCTGTCTTCCAAAAAATATTCCAGAGCACATAAATTATTTTCACCTTCTCTAGTGTAAGCAAATGAACGCTTTTTATGTTCTGTGTTCTTCAGCATAACAGATTATAGATCATATGTGCTAAAAGGCATAGGAGTATTTAAAACTTGAGAGCCAATAGGTCTCAACCGACAGGCTGATATTTGTCTATGTATCCAGTTTAAATAAAATGTTATAGCTTTTAAGTGGCTGTTTTATCTCATGATAGCAGTTTATTCAGAGTAACACAGGTTGGGTTTTCCATCTACATTTACATAAACAAAACTATAACAGGCTTTTCGAACTTGACTAGCTTGTACAGATAATGCTGTAGTTGGAAGAGCTGCAGTAGGGCTGGGCGATATGGCCTAAAATCCATATCGC